>NC_068359.1:55348728-55503728 GCF_020536995.1 Dreissena polymorpha
CCGGAGTGAATATCAGGATTGTCATAATGAAAATCGTGACTTCCGGTACGTTCGTCGACACGTCAATCATGAAAACAGTCGACACTGCACGAACTGTGGACGTCAAAATCATGTTACACGTGACTGCAGACTACCCAAAAGACAATAGGTTACTGATGACAGACGTACTACATCGTTATATAGCACAAATAAATTTGACATTCTTTCGTCGGTATGTAACCAATGTGACTCGCACAAATGTAAGTGTAGTTTAATTATTGCTAATGATGATACAAATCAACATAAACCACATTGCTTAAGATTGAATAATGTTAAATGTAGCACAATAAATAACTTAGACACTGATATATCATCCCTGGATAGTAACGTTCTTATGGAATCTCACATACAATCTACTTTAAAATGTAACATAAATAATGATTATTATATTCCATTTACATATAAAGGTTTGCATATTATGCATTTGAATATCCAACATTTATTGCCTAAATTGGATGAAATTCGTGTTTACTTACACTAAAATAGTTCTTTAGATATAGTAGACTTTTGTGAAACATTTTTAAATGATAAAACGGAGATTAATACAATATCCATTTCCGGTTACAGCATTGTAAGACGTGATATGGCTATTTCTGCTGGAGGCGGTATAATAGTTTATATAAAAGATAGCATCACTTTTGTACGTAGACATGATTTAGAAAGTGACGATATTGAATCTATTTGGCTACAAATCAACATTGTAAAGTACAAACCATATCTAATTAACTTTGTTTATCGCCCACCAAATAGCCCTCAATCTTGGATTGACTCATTTGAATTACAGATAAATAAGGCAGACATGGAAGATTGTGATATGTGTTCATCATCAATATTAGACCATTTGTATTCAAAATATGACAACATTTCTGAGGTAATCATACCAAAAATAGGCATAAGTGACCATTACCCAGTAGTTTTTACATTAAGCGTCAAAGGTAAAATTGTTAAAACAGATGATCATAAAATTATTAAGTACAGATGTTTTAACAAATTTAATGAAATCAATTTTCAAAATGACTTAGCAAATGCTAATTTTGATATGGTTGAAACAATAGAGGATGCTAATGAGGCATTTGAAGTATTTTATAACATATTAAACTCAGTCCTTAATAAGAATGCCCCTATAAAATATAAAAAAAGTGAAGAGATTACAACAACCTGGTTGGTACAACGAAAACGTAAAACAAGCAAGGTCTTTAAGGGATAAATATAAACGTGAATCTAATTGGCCACAAAATAAGTTGTGGCGTAATAAATGTAACAGTGCAATCAAAATGGCTAAAAAAGAATATTTTTCGAATGCGGTACAAAACAAAACAAGTGCGAAATCGCTCTGGAAAACTATTAAATTAGCATCAAATGAACACACAGAATCCTCTATTTTGCCAAATGTAATAAGGAGGGATGATCGGATAATATCTGGTAAAACAAATGTAGCTAATGCACTTAATGATCACTTTGTTGACATCTCGAAACTTATTAAAAAGACTAAATTTGCTGAACACGATTTCCACTCACTAAAAACATATCTAGATGCTAAGCTAGAGTCTAAGCATTTCTCTGTTCAGTTTATTACCACATCAGAAGTTAGTACTTTAATTAATCAACTTCATTCAAACAAATCTGCTGGGGCTGATGGTATAGGACCCAGCATTATTAAACTTTGCAAAGATTTCATTATACAACCAATCACTGCTCTTATAAATAACTGTATATCACATGGAACTTTTCCCGACATGCTTAAAATTGCAAACGTAATACCTTTATATAAGGGTGGATCGGTAGAAGATCCCAATAATTATAGACCAATATCACTTTTACCTACTATATCTAAAATATTTGAAAAGCATATAGCTAAACAATTGCATTTATATCTAGAATCTACAAGTCTATTAAACAAAACCCAGTCGGGTTTTCGCAAATATCATTCTTGTCAAACAGCATTGATTAATATAGTTGATTCATGGCTTAAACAAATTGATAATGGAAATCTGGTAGGTACAATTTTCTTGGATTTTAAAAAAGCATTTGATCTTGTGGACCATAGGGTTCTTTTACACAAATTAAAACTTTATCATTTTAATGATAGGTCATGCGACCTATTTTCTTCATATCTCCGCAATCGATTTCAGTTTATCAAAGCAGAAAACACTACCTCTACTTGTAAAAGCATCATTGCTGGTGTTCCCCAAGGATCTATTTTAGGACCTCTTCTATTTCTTATTTACGTTAATGATCTTTCGCTAGATCTTACATGTGATTCTGCAATGTATGCTGATGATACAACATTGCACACTGTGGGAACAAATATTCAAACACTTCAAAATAAGCTACAAACAAATCTTTCAATTGTAAATAATTGGTGCCAAACTAATAACATGATTATTAATCCACTAAAAACTACTTGTATGGTATTAGGGTCAAAACGGAAAGCTCAAAACATGACAGATCTAAAACTTAAAATTTCAGATACGGTGATCAAAACAGTAAATTGTCAAAAACTTCTTGGCCTTTATATTGACAATACTCTATCTTGGAAACTACACATTAACAGCGTTTGTTCAAAAATGTCATCACGAATGTTTCTTTTGCAAAAAATAAAACCATATTTAACCCTTGAAATGCGTAAGCTCTTCTATAATGGTTATATCTCACCTATATCCGACTACGCATGCGTTACCTGGGGTTCAGCGGCCAAAACGGAAATTAATAGAATAGTCAAAATACAAAAGCGTTGTGGTGCACATATTTTAAATAAAAAGTACAACACTAATTCAAAAACACTATTTAAAGATCTAAAATGGTTGACTTTCGAACAGCGTAATCACTATTTCATGTCAGTTATTGTATTTAAAGCATTTCACAATCAAACCCCAACATACATACGTGACCTTTTGACACCTTCACAAAATATTCACTAAAACTTGCGATCTTGCGAAAAGGGGGATTTAAAGCTAGTGCGAATACCCAAAACAAACTATTTCAAACAATCGTTTGAATTTTCTAGCAAAACAATTTGGAATTCGTTACCCCAATCTATACGTCAAACAAACAATTTAATTACATTTAAGAAAAAATTAAAAGCTTATCTTTCTTCCACACTTTATGAAATAAACTGAACATGCTTCATGTTGTTTTAGTAAATAACATTAGTTTAATGTTTAAATACTGTTCTTGCATAAATGGTTATTGTAGTTTTATGTCTGTCATTTGTTTTTAATTATAATATATATCATTATATGTGTATGCATATATGATTCTTTATGTTTTGTTCTTATTGCTCAAGATGAAATATGATGTATTTGTTGTAAATTGTATCTTGTTAGAAGACCTTGTTGAAAATAAAAAATGTATTATATAAATTGCATATTATGGAATTTCATCTGATGTATTTCTTAACAAGTATATCTTCTTTAAATAAAGATTTTATTATTATTATTATTATTATTATAGTATCATACTCATCGTCAACAATATTACAACTTCCACTATTAGCAGTGTCCTAATCTGTAAATGACGCATATTTCTTACATTGTGATTACATTAGATAAGAGACAAGTGTACTATTTATGAAAGTTCCCGCGATTAGTATAAAGCTATGGTTGACCATGAAGTTATAACAGCCTTTGTTCAAGTTTGAACAGGGAAATGAACATGGTAATTTAACATTATAATAACCGAAATAATACATACAATCCTTTTTTCAACAAAGTTTTTGTAAGTAAACGCGTAAATATGGAAGTGATGTCGAGTGCATTTCTAATAACTCTTTAAATGTATCAATTCACTTTGTCGAATATGATTTATATATACCATTAAATACGACAATTATAAGGTATCTTTATCGAGTCTGTTTGGAACCAAAAAAAAAACGTAACGCATATACACAACGAATGAACGCCTTTATAAAAAAATCAAATACGCTTTTGCATGAAAATCAGATCGATTTGGCTTCAATTTATTCGTTCATACATGTAACTCACCTGCTTTGTGGTATTGCACGATCAATTATATGATTGGCCTAAACATTTAACAACACTGTAACAAAAAGTGTACGTTGGCTACGTAGACTCGCGGATGAGCCGTGTAGATGAATATTAGACATTTTAATTATACAGTTACGATCAAATTGGTTAAATTAAAACCAATGTCGTCCACAATAGCCGTATATTCGAATGGGATGAGATCTATTTTCATTCCAAGCGTGTCTAAGTGATTTCATGATGATTTAATTTGCGTTATATTTGCATTAATTAAATTGGTTGAACAAGTACTTAAATGCAGAATTTAATGTGAATACAAAACATATTTAACAAAACATTCGTTGGCATACATTTTGGATTAAAGTAGGTCCCTATCGTATTTTTTGTCACGTTGTCAATTGCCTGTGGTACTATATTTAGTGGTGTCCTTTACTTCATGTGTGCTGTAAATTTAGTGCATAGTTCCTTTCGCAATAACAGTTCTGTTCAAAAGTATCAGCAGCTTCTATATCATCGCGTGTATGACCAACAATGCCATGTGTACCATCATGAGGACGATTATGAAAAGCATAAGCGCAACCAGCATCGTATTAAAGATACACGCTAGCATCTTACTGTTATCATTCATATCAAAAAATTTATTCGCATTATTGCAATCATATACACCCCGACATACTAGTGCCTCGCATTGTGTTTAACTTAATTAACATTATTGTAAAAACGGTTTTATATCCCATTGTCGATATCTTCGTATATTTGACATGTGTGCATAAATAAACTACCAAGAGTGATAAGTATTTAAGAGTCATGCACATACCAGTCGTGTAAAATCAACTGCGTTTTCTTGCCATGACACTTAAGCCTTTACCATTTAGATACGTACTTTGGCGCATTTGTAGTCCCTTAGAAAGTTACATTTAATTTAACAGCTTTTTAATGGATTCAATGTGTAAAGGCTTCATTTCCAACCCTTAAATACTGATGAGCAGCAAACAGCATGAAACCTGAATAGACTGCAAGTTACTCACGGGCTGTTTTTGTTTTATGCTGTTTGCACATGGCCATTTTCACTTTGCTTCTGAGTAAGAAAGAGTTCATGAATGATAATGACCTTTTCGGTATGTGGTCATTTATTATATAAAGGATATATTTGTATTTTTGTGCAAGATCGATGTCAGTTGTATTCAGGAATTGTTATTCAAACGCAATTTTTTCAAGTGGAATACATAGGAGTTAATTAGCGTATGTATGTAAATAAACGGTAATGAAAAGACGTGTTTGTGCTGAATTGAAAACAAAAGTGCATGCTCTTGTACGATAAATAAATAACACTACTTAAATGCGCGAGGTTGGCTTTGGCGTAATAACATGTCGTAAAGTAAGACGTCATAAAAACTATATGACGTTTTATAAATGCCAAAAAAAGCTATTCACTTCTGTTGAAGAAAAAGTAATGTTTGGTATCCGGATAGTTGATATGTAGTAAGTGATCCGTTTATCTATTTTATCATTGGGCCGTATGACCGCTTATTATTCCCGTTTTACACTGATAATAAGGATATTTAAGGATAATAAGGATAATTAGTGTTACATACAATGTAAGCCCACGAAAAGATGCAATAGTGAAAAAATAAGATTGATACTTTTTTGACTGCATGAAGGCCCTCACTTTGCAAATTTTAACATACGAATGTATTGCATTTGAAAAATCATCATGTAATCGTAAAATAAACACATATTTATATCGATATGTTTAGTTAATCTCTATTTTAGCGTCTCGTGCCAAAATGTATAACCCTGAAACCAGTCCGCTGTAAGCACTTTAAAGTATGCCTACCAAGCCAAAGGTATAGAATACGTCAATGCTAATTGCTACGTACTTCATGTCATTATTCTACGTATCAAAGCGTCAACACTTTTCATGATTTAAGATACAGCACTGCATTAAACAAAAGTAAAGCTTTTATCATCGCACAAGTAAACCACGCAATACACGTTAATCAGTGAACATGTACATGAATGCGCGCACTCACAGATTACGCCAACAATACATTCTCTGCATTTGCTTATTATTGAAATCAACTACAAGTTAAACAACTCTAGGTTGCGTGCAGTCTACATAAGGCAAAGGTTTTAGCCCGTCAATGTACGAAAAAAGGTTGACAGCTATAATACATTTTCCATCTCTTTATTTTACTTTCTAATGCGTGAAGTGTTCGATTAAACATTGAGATATGTAAGTAAGCCCAGCGCAAACAAGCACACTGTTATTCAAACTCGAGATTCATATCTTATACGTGTATTATTTGAAAAGTATTAAAAGCCCTTCGATGATACAGACATAAGACGGATATCTATCAATCCATCTTTATTTTGTTACGCGATGGGTACCCAATACATCAATTCAAGCATGCAACAACTTGCTATATTTTGCGACTAAACTGGAAACCTTTCATTAGTCCACTAAATCCTTGAATAGCTGGTTTGCACTTATCAAATATAGACAGTGTACAAACAACATACACATTTTAGCCTGAATACTACGCCAGCGAAAGCAATCCGTCAGTGAACAGCGACGCAAAGATCGAGGACCCAGATGAACGAGGCCAATGGGGAAACAAGGCGGAGTTCATACTGTCTTGCATAGGTCTCTCCGTTGGTCTGGGAAATGTTTGGCGATTCTCATATCTGGCCTATGAAAATGGTGGAGGTATACACGATAACATAATTTCTTTGTATTGAATGTCGATCACTTGATTCACGGAACAAAGGTCAGCTGATACAAGACTTTTTTTTACAAATAATCAAATAGCAGTACATGATTTACCTTCTATAACACTAACTTCATCGTTGACATCGTATGCTGACTGTTACTGCATGCAGTTTAAGTAAATACAAAATCACGTATATACTTATTGTTAACCTAAAACTGTATAAGAAATGCGGAATGGTGTATCGTTTGTAAAAGATTACTAGGTATACAATTGATTTTTGATTGCACATGTTAGCAAGTATCAATAGGTATTTGGGTCAGTCAACAAACGGTCTCATAAGCCTTGAATGCATTGGAGAAACTCTCCGTTTCTCCGTGGCATAATTACAAAATATTTTGTTTGGACATACAATTGACAATATATGCATATAATTATATTAATATCAATACAATATATATATATATATATATATATATATATATATATATATATATATATATATATTCCTTTTATTATCGTTTATTATAGCTGCCTTTGTCATTGCCTACCTAATCCTGCAGATTCTGATCGGCAAGCCTATGTACATGATGGAACTTATAATAAGCCAGTACTCTGGAAGAGGCCCAACAGGTATATGGGCGATGAACCCCAGTGCGAAAGGTAATACTTGCACTAGGCATAAACCTTAGTTTCGATAATCAATTAGGTTATTTATGTAGTTGTTCCCATTTTAAAGTACCGAAATATCATAAGATATTCACATTTGTCATTATCCTGACGCTGTTTTACTCCAATCATTGTGTAGAATAATATAATAGTGTAATATACATTTTATAATATATATTTTCTATGGGTATATTTTCGCTGATAAATTCATATAATAAAAATACTAAATATTAATATTTATTCATGAAAATGAAAACGATGTATAACATTTAAAACGATTTGTACAATATAACATGCTGTTGAACATGAATTACAAACAGGCGATATACACTAGTAATGCATTGACATAGACAGGCGATACACACTAGTAATGCATTGACATGGACAGGCGATACACACTAGTAATGCATTGACATAGACAGGCGATACACACTAGTAATGCATTGACATAGACAGGCGATACACACTAGTAATGCATTGACATAGACAGGCGATACACACTAGTAATGCATTGACATGGATAGTATGTTTATCAACATGAATTACAAACAGGCGATACACACAAGTAATGCATTGACATAGACAGGCGATACACACTAGTAATGCATGGACATGGATAGTATGTTTATCAACTTGAATTACAAACAGGCGATACACACTAGTAATGCATTGACATGGACAGGCGATACACACTAGTAATGCATTGACATGGATAGTATGTTTATCAAAATGAATTACAAACAGGCGATACACACTAGTAATGCATTGACATGGACAGGCGATACACACTAGTAATGCATTGACATGGATGGTATGTTTATCAACATGAATTACAAACAGGCGATACACACTAGTAATGCATTGACATGGATAGTATGTTTATCAACATGAATTACAAACAGGCGATACACACTAGTAATGCATTGACATGGACAGGCGATACACACTAGTAATGCATTGACATGGACAGGCGATACACACTAGTAATGCATTGACATGGATGGTATGTTTATCAACATGAATTATAAACAGGCGATACACACTAGTAATGCATTGACATGGATGGTATGTTTATCAACATGAATTACAAACAGTCGATACACACTAGTAATGCATTGACATGGATGGTATGTTTATCAACATGAATTATAAACAGGCGATACACACTAGTAATGCATTGACATGGATGGTATGTTTATCAACATGAATTACAAACAGTCGATACACACTAGTAATGCATTGACATGGATGGTATGTTTATCAACATGAATTACAAACAGTCGATACACACTAGTAATGCATTGACATGGATGGTATGTTTATCAACATGAATTACAAACAGTCGATACACACTAGTAATGCATTGACATGGATGGTATGTTTATCAACATGAATTACAAACAGGCGATACACACAAGTAATGCATTGACATGGATGGTATGTTTATCAACATTGAATTTTATCTTAATACTGGCCAATATAATTGTTCATACTAGATGCAAATTTGTTCATGTTTACTTAAACTCATACTTATGCTGTTGCAGGTATTGGTATCGCCATGGGCCTTATATCACTGGTCGCTTCAATCTACTACAACGTGATCATAGCATATACACTGTATTACTTATTTGCCTCGATGCAAAAGGTTTTACCATGGACAAAATGCAGAGATGTAAGTGTGTTAGAAATACATGAAAAGTATATTTAGTATAATGTATGCAGTTTTCACACAATTTATTATCATGTAAGTTATGACTATGCTGCAACAATAACTATCGTTCCGTGTTATTGCTCTGGTATTGTGCGAACCAGCGATACCGCTATATTTTTTAAGGATCATTTTGAAACAGAGCCTTTATATCTCTTCCAGGAATGGCTTGACTATGGTTGCGTCGAAAAGACAACCCATAAACTCGAAACATGTACCGGAAATGTAACCCTTGATCAAGGTGTTAAATGTTTGTGTAGTTTAACAAACTACACCTTTAATGAAGGTCTTTCAGTCAATTGCACCAACACTACCAACACGGCGGTCGCTGAATTATATTTCTAGTAAGTAAATCTACATCCACGTTACTGTGTGGGTGGCTGTACTAATAAAGCAATGGCACACATCTGCAATTTTGAAACAATATGTGACAGATTCGTTAACACGTATTCGTGTGTGCTTTCAATACAGACTTTTAAAAAAAGATTGCATGTAATATATAGCATGGTCGAATAAATCCCATTGTTGAAACCCTCAGGCAATAGTTATATGCTTTCAGAAAACTATTCATTATAATGTATAAAACTTGATTTAAACATTGTTTTATAAATAATTAATGCTACATTCTTTAATACAGCTGCTGCTATGTGTAAGATAAGAATGTGCTTTGAGATTATAGTTTAATTTTTGGTAGATAACTAGCATTAAAGTTCGAAAACTGGCGTAGCGACCCGTCTGATTGTGCCACCACACTGCTGCTGCAGACACTTTAAAGGACCGTATTATTCATCAAGTATCTTAATATTTTATCTTTAAATTAAAACAAAAAATGAGCACACAAACACCTACTGTTCAACCCTATATTAACTGACTTTTAATTTGACAAATTGTTATACCAACCATTGACTTATTACAGTAAGACGGTGATTCAAAAGGCCCCTAATATGTACCCCTCAGACATGGGAGCCCCAATATGGCAACTGGCCCTTTGTCTCCTCTTGGCCTGGATTATTGTAGTTGTGTGCCTAATTAAAGGGATCAAGTCCTCTGGAAAGGTAATCACGAAAACATTTATGTTTCTTTGTAACGTGCTCAGAATTTTACGTTCAAAGTCGTCTGAAAAACAATTTACTTAACATCAAACTGTATGTCGCGCCGTATATTAAACTCAAAAGTCTTAAATCTAGTTTTGGTATACCCAACGCGTCATTTAACAGTCAACATATTTTCCTCTATGGCTGTTATTGTTAGGTTTAAGTATGTTTTGTACATGGTGGTGTATGAACTATCTTGAACGGGCTTGGAATCGTCAAGTTAATTTAGTTTATGATATCCCAATAACTGAAAAAAACATCAACCAATCATTGTTCAATAAACACATGCTGATATGTAGTATGTGTTTTTTTAACTCGAATTAGAATGTTCACAAATTACTGCATCAATTAGTATGTCCTCTTATGTCTGCATATTTAAAATATAAGAGTTACCTAAACGTTCTGCCAGACATAGTATAACGTTAGGAGTATAAAAAGAAGTTAAAACTTTAAGAAGTACAAATCTGTTCCTAAAAAAGTATACATCGTAACACAAAAGTCCTTCTTCACGTATAGCCACAAGCGTAGTTTACCTAAAATCAATCATGTTAGCTGCAAGTATTTTCGTTCATTTTTAAAATTTAATAAATCGCATCTTGTCGAATGCTTTGAATTTGCTAGGTCAAATGTTCGTGTTTGTGTCCTGAAAATAACTATTTATGATAATACAAGAAGTAACAAACTGGTGTCGTCATTGTCCATAACATGAATTAATAAATATGTTACGCTTTTAAATAAAACATGGTCATTGATTTCAAATAAAAGTTTCATGAATGCGCGTAATACAGAGGTTTGTTTTAGATGAAGTGTGATTAATGGTAACCCACATAAAAGGACTGTTTATGCACATGTGAACGCGTTATCAGATACAAAATAAAGCTAAAGTTTGAGGATAAGCGTAAAAAGTATTGTAAGCCAGGAAACAATACCACAAATGTATGTCAGCGAAAAGTAAACAAACGCGAAAAAAAAACGTTTGACATAATGTCCATTTGGTGGACTTAATCATACTAATACCGTGCTCGTTTGAGCTATATATTCTGCTGCAGTAAGTTACCCACACCTTTTAAAAGTTTGAGCGAATTAAGTATGGCCACATTAAAGTTTATTTCATTGTTCTATCCGATGGTGCAATTCACTTTCTTTTCGAAGTGCGTCGATTTGCTATATACCTCACACTGTGAAAAGAGGGCCTTCTGCACGAGCGTAAATGTCGTCCCAGACTAGCTTGTGATGTTCGCCACTTTTCGTTTTTATGGTATTTTTTGTTAAAATAAGGTTCTTCTTTGTGAAAACTCCAGTTAAGACGGAAAGTGTTGTTCCTGATGAACGTATGCGGACGGCACAGGCTAATCTGGGTCGACACTTTACGCACACACATTTAATCCCCTTTTCACAGAACGAACATCAAATGTTCCACCAAAAGCTTTCTACATGACTTCCACGTTCCCAAACGCTTGCTCATATGGTCGTATCTATAATTTATACTTTCCCTAGGTTGTGTACTTCACTGCCACATTCCCGTACGTGATTCTGATCATTCTTCTGATCAGAGGATGTCTGCTTGACGGGGCCATCGACGGCATTAAATACTTCATCGTTCCAGAGTGGAAAAAACTGGCCTCTTTAGACGTGAGTTTGTACGCACTATAGTTTGTATCATTGTATATCATCGTGAACTAAAGCTACAATAAAATGTACCTTTAAGCTTCTGGAATCGTCGCAAGTGCGATATTTCTCAATAATTTTAATGGTTGCAATTCTGTTTCAAATGTTAAATGTATTGTGTTTTATTATCAGGTGTGGGCGGCTGCAGCGGGACAGATGTTCTTCTCGCTATCTGTGGCATTCGGAGGTATCCTAATGTTCGGCAGCTACAACAAATTCAAGAACAACGTATATGGGTTAATGTCTATAGATACGCACGCTCATTAAAATAACGTGATTTCAATAAATTATATGCACTTTGTGAACCAAGTGTTAACAACATATTAAGCAGGAATACAGCTTAAGCATAGCTCGTAGTATATTGTTTAAGCAAACTAATGTACTGCTTAAAATGGCTACACAAAAGCAGTCGCTACAATACACAAAACTCGCGCGTAACAATATGCATCAACTACAGGCATAATTAACGTTGACTTGCTCACTGCTACTATGATAAGCAGATGCGGTGCACATTCTTTCTGGACAAACAAACTAAACGTTTAAGTCGTTCTTTTTCAGTGATGCTTTGCTCATTAGCTCAATGGATCTTATCACCAGTATCATTGCTGGCTTTGTCATCTTCGCTAATCTTGGTGGCATGGCCAAGCAGATTGGAGTGGGTGTGAAGGACGTGGCCAAGGGAGGATATGGTCTCGCCTTCGTGGCATACCCCGAGGCTCTCTCCAAGTTACCGCCCAATCAGCTGTGGTCCATATTGTTCTTCTTTATGCTGTTCACACTCGGTCTGGATAGTCAGGTGTGTCAAACTGAGTAAACTATAACGACAGTGTTCACTCTATCAATCATATTTATATGTTTATAAACTTCAAACATAGGTAAATTGTTTTCATTGCTAAGAACCAGCTGTGTTTATAAAAATTGGTTTGGAATATTTGAACCGTTAAATTAATACGACCATCCACGTCCTTAAAGAAAATGTCTGGCTAGACAGCAACTATATTTAATAAGCTCCATATAAAAATTTCCTTTACGTAATGAACCCGTATACTACTTGCTAATCGACAGACGTATGTTAGTATTCACAAACAAGCTACCAGTAATACAAAACAGTCACGATGTATTACTAAATATTACCACCAATGTATTAATGAAAACATCCTCAGACGCCTATTGGTATTGGCGAACAAGCAACTTAAAAGCCAGTGGCGTGTACAACGCGCACAGCAACATGTGTTTGTTTCGTTTATATCATCAATATGTCAATTTGTATCAATATGTCCACTAAAGTCCTTACGATACCAAACAAAGCAATAGTTATTGCTTATCTTGCGTTTTTTTACCATCAATGTGATTACCGGTATAATTATTAGCCTTTTTGAAAAAAGCATTGTTTCATCTCTCCTTCAAAATTTAATTTTAAATTATGCCTTTTATTATGTTAACCACTTTGCTGAAAAAAACTTGATTTTATATATTGCCGTCATGAATTGAAAAACTGCGCAGATCGTGGCACACTATAAAAAAATAAAGTAGTAAGTTATTGCCGAAGTAGTAGTAGTTGCAAAAGTAGGAGTAGTAATGGCAGTAGTAAAAATTAAGATGTTTCATAAGAACAAGATATTAAAGTAGATATTGCGTTTACAAATATAAACTGTCGATGCAATTGTTTTCCTCATCATCGATACTTCATATAACGGGCTTGGACAACCGTTCAAAAAGTCAAAACAATGAACTCCTCTTTTTTTGATAAAAACAATGACTGTTCCTTAATGTAACTAAAATAGCTGTAAAATGTTTCCGTTTCAGTTTGGTTTCTTGGAAACCACTCTTGTGTGTATCCAGGACGAATTTCCGAGACTACGGAAGTACAAGACGCACATGTGCATCGGTTTTGGTGTCGCATTATACTTAATTGCTCTTCCTTGCATCACGCCGGTAAGATTGGATGTTACAAACTAAGCATGATCTTAATATTACAGAATAAACATTAGCCGGTACTGGACTACAACACGTTCAAAGGATTGTCTTAAGAAAACAATTATGTTTTATAACGATTTATTTCTGTTCAATCAAACAAGTATATTGAATTCAAATTTTGATCATAATAAAATTGCACTAGTTTTAAACTGTTTTTGTAAATCGACATACACAAAAAGCAGTAAAACAGTCAAACTAACTAAACAACACTTAAAGTGGAGATCAGTACGCACCCTTGTTATCCCTTCCTCTGCTTCAACAGTGTCATTATATTAAACGTCGCAGCGCCTGTTTTTGTAAGATGAATGCAACTTGTTAAGCGTGCAATTTAAAAAATCGAACAATGCACAAAATTCACGCTCGTCATCATACAAATAATGTGTATTTATATTGTCAATACAGTTGCATGCCATTCACTCAACTGGCATATTTATGTACTGCACAATCGATCGACAACATAGACATATATTTTAGTAGATCAACTGACTTCCGTTATATGTCTCAAATACTGTATTAATAATATTGTTCCGAAGATTGTTTTGCTTTTACAGGGTGGGGACTATGTGGTAACGTTGATGGATTTCTTCGGTTCGGATTTCTCGGTACTTTTCATAGCTGTGTGTGAGAGCATTGCAATAATGTGGGTGTACGGTAAGTCTATAGATGTGTTCTAATAAATTGTTGTCTATTGCTGTTTTTATGCTATCGACTTATAACGCGGTCTGCGTTTGTTTGTTCGTTATTAATGATCTTAACAGACCTTACAATTTGTATCGTTCTGAGTTATACTCACTGCTATAAGACAAAAACGCCTTTTATAATCGATCATTAATGCAATGTTTGTTTAGTGTGAGCATTTACTGCAACGTAATATTGATATGTTGTAAAGTGTGTTTCAATTATTATTCTATATAGCCATTGATATTTTTAGGAGTCAAACGGTTTATGAAGGATTGCGAATACATGCTTGGACATGCGCCACGACCGATGTACTTCTGGGGTTTCTGTTGGTCCGTGTGTGCTCCTTTTCTGATTGGGGTATGACAAATTAATTTAAACGACATATTTTTGCATTTCAGTGTTTATTGACCTGTCAGCATCGGAACCTTGGTATAGTAGCATGAATACTTAATTTTTTAAACTCTCTCAAGCACAGTATTAAATGTGTCAAATTGTGTGGTTATTTTATTTGCGCGTTTTTCAGGCACTCTTTCTCTATCGAATGATTAAATTCAAGTCCCCGGAAATAACCAAAGGTGTTCCGTATCCACGGTTTGCCCTGGGAATAGGATTTTCCCTTACCGCATTGGTACTGATTCCGATACCCCTGGTATTCCTGTACAAATTATTTACGGCCAAAGGGAACGTGTTCGAACGTCTACGAACTATAACCACCCCTGATGCAAATTGGGGACCAAACGATGGTAGTATGAAACAACATCTTGCTTACAATTTGGACATGGTCGCAAAATATGGCGTTGACAATCCTGAAGTTGTTGCTTATGGAGACGTGTATACACATATGTAATTTGATTTGTTCCCTCGATTGTCATTAGCTGTATAATATAGTTCAGGTCCATATTACGTCTATTGTGCGAAAATATGTTGAAGGTATTATTTTTTTTTCTATTATATTGTGTCGCGAATAATAGTGTGGACTTGATCATACTTAATATAATAAAAGCTTTTCAAGAATAGGGACAAAATCATACATCGAAACATGAGAATCGGCCAAATTAGTTTTGGGTTTTATTTGATAAAAAGCCTTTTATCACTGTATTGTCGTGCAGGCACTAAACGTGTCCAAACTGCATTCTGCAGGTAAAATAAATAAACAATAGGGGAAAGCAATACCAGAAATCATAACGGCGTAGAACCAACCTATCCGCCTATGAAACCCCCTAAGAACAAACTGTAAGAATTATTGTAAAATTAAATCGGCTCAAATTTTCGTAGATGAAACGCGTATAAATAATGAAACGAATATATGAAGATGTAATTGCACGTAAACTGAACAACAAATACGAGCAGTTACTCCTACAAACAAACAATAATTTGATGTACCACTACATGTTGTATCTTAAAGGGGCCTTTTCACGTTTTGAAAGTTAATTCAGATTCGCATATTTTGTTTAAATTATGACATTTGTGAGGAAATATTAATACTGAACATTTACCATGCTCTAAAATATCCATTATATGCATCTTTGACGATTTAAAAATCTGAAAATTATAAAGCGTTGCAACGCAAAACGAGTAAATAATTAGGAGAGTTCTGTTGCTTTCGCTATATTTTGTGTTACTACGAGGATTGCTTATATAAAGTATAAAATGCATCCAGCATTGTATAAGCACGGATGACCGACTGGTCATAATGGTAGACTTTAACCCAAGAAATCCAGGGGTCAGTGGTTCGAGCCCTGTTGAGGGTTACCTTTTGTTCTTGAATTTTTACTTGAGCTTTTTAGATCCAATGTTTACATTTATCAATATAAAGCATTTAATGACAAACTTCAATACATGCCAATATCTGTGGAAAGGCCCCTTTAAATAATAGTTTAGCTGGTGTAAACAATAATATGCATTGTTGCATTCGATGAAAGACATCCCGTCACATTTTAAACAAATTTCTAAAAAACTATTTAACATGACACCGAAGAAGACATATGTCATATCAAATACAGACATGTACAAGCAAGGGTCTGTCAATTCAATGGATAGGAAACGTCGCGGGTGTGGAGAAAAACTTCTGGTAAAAGGCGAAAACTTCTAAAAACCGGCAGACTGGAAGAATTTCCTCACAAATGACGAGAACAAGCCACAACTTGTGAAGATCGTGTGCAAGTCATGTGAGCGCGATGAATATGCAAATAAACTAGAAGGCAGGAAAATTATTCTGGTTTGTGAATAAGAAGCCTTTCAGTTCACAACAAGAGATGGAGAAACCACTGAAAAGACACTTGTTGAAGACCTGAACTCGACACAAGAGGAAACCGACACTAGAATTATTATGTATGCCCTGTATGGGACAGAACAGGGTTACAACACTATTCAAATTCGAACCCCTGACAGTGACATATTATTCATCACTTTGTACTACATTCAATTATTTGACGGTTGCAAGATACTTTTGACACTTGTGCTGACAATCAAAGAAAATTATTTGACATGAATGAAGTAGCTACGGAATTGACTGAAGAGTTCAGATCAGCACTTTTAGGTGTGCATGCATACTGCGGTTGTGACACAACAAGCGCTTTCAAAGAAAAGGGGCATATTAAACCTATTAAGTTGATGGAAAAAATGCCACGAACCGTTGCTCCAATTGCTGCTTTAGAAATTACTTGCACAGTTGCAGACGAAGTAGTAGATGAATTGGATATATTCACGTGTGTAATGTACGGCAATTCTAGAACCGACTCGGTAGATAAATTGCGTTTTCCTAAAAAAAGGAGGTCTGTGATGATAGCCCAAATGCGTCAAAGAATGTAGACTGTGATATTTGTCTATTTTCTCCCGATTTTGTTAGTTTCTCATTAATGTTAATGAATATGCAAATGAGATAAATATATAATTTTTGTCTTTAAAATAAAGAACAATGTAGCCTTTGTTTAAACACTACTTTGTTTGTATTACGATAAAATAAAATATATAATGATGTGATATAGTCGCCCTGTTCCGTTTTCCAATTTTGAGTGGCGGTTGCCATGGAAACTGGTTGATATGAACACTTTCAATTGAGTTTATCTTTGAGGACAAGTGAAAAAATGTACTTACTTAAGTTACCGAACAACTTACTTAAGTTACTGAAAATTTGCGAATCTGAAACAACTTTTTTCAATTTTGTCAATTTACCAAAACGTGAAAAGGCCCCTTTAACAGTGGAATATCTTTGTTAAAAAAGGGTCCATAACTCCGGTTCATATCAAGATTTACTTCCCTTGTTTGACACGGACATGTACTGTTCAGTAAATGTTGTTACACTAGCAGAATTTTATGCTTAACTTTGTTTGCTTATTTTAGCAAGAGCAATAACATGTTAAAACCTTTCAGCTTTGTTTACTCGTAAACCATCATATATTGGACTTTTTCATTCGGCGGAGGATGATGCAAACACTAATGACGTCATTTTGTGTATCGAAATGTATTGAGGCACGCCACGGGAGAAAGGGTTACTTTTCAGCGAAAAGGAAACAGCTGTTAATTATTTTCTTGAAAAAGGGGCATACAAGAAACATAAAATGAGTTCATGTCAGTGTAAGATCGTTTCGCGATCATAGAAAATTAGTATTTTCACTGGTGGCTGCGCCACTCGTGAGAATATATTTTCTATGAACACTCGTGAAATAACAAACGATCTTACGAAGGCTTCGGTCCATATTCTATTTAGGGCTACCTGGCTGGTCACTATTTCGCCATTGGGCCTGAAGTGAGGTTTTCTATTTCTTAAATATGTACTAGAGGGATGAACATTGGCAAATATATAAAGCAACATATGAACTTGCCCACCATTACGTTGAACACGGAATTATGGATCCTTTTTACGCAAAACGGACAGTTTCACATTATGATAAGTGCATCTAATACGTATTGCTTCTACGGTACTTGCATAGTAAGCAGCATGTGAACTTGGCCATATTTCGCAGAGATTTACACAACTGGAGATACGGCACTTTTTGTGTGAAAACTAACTTCTTTTCAACTTTCGAATCACCATATTTTACAAATGTAAGTTTCGTGGACAAGAAATTCCTTCAAACATATTTCCATGCAAACTAAAGTTATTGAACAGAACCCGTTTCTGTTTGGAACAGTGTCACGACATGCCCAAAAATGCTAGGCCTTACAGAAGTCTTGCCGTAGCAAAGTTTCGTTACAATTGGTACTTAAGTTATCGACCAGAAACCACCTGTCTGACGCTGCTCGCACCATCTGAATCATATTACTTTGTTGACAACCTGTTATTGTTTCATTGAAAAGCTAGTTCAAGGGTGCAGGATCCCTAGACTTAGTGGGGTTCCAAATTAAACGTAAATAAATGAAACATACACCGGTAAGTGCTAGATTTTTTTCAAATAACTTTGTTTAACAAGTTTCTTTAGAATTTCAACAAGTGCATAAATGAAAGATTTTTTATGCTTATGGCAATTTAAAAAAACATCAAAATTACTTTATTTAATAAACTTGTTCAAAAATGTCGTTTGTTCTGTATGCTTTTGCTTCACACAACGTGAAATTATAGTCACCGATTTCAGACGTATTCAATGATTGATTCTTATACTATATCGACACAAACTGCGAGAAAAAAATGTATTTTAAGCACTAAAGATATTTTCAAATGTATTGAAATAACTTGCGATATTTGCAAAAATATAGTTTGAAACGGTGTGTTAACATTCCGTCCAGACCGAATGTAAACCCCAGAATACCACGTGGGTTCTGCACCCTGAGTGCAAGTGTCAGTTAAACTGCAAAGTTCAAACTAAAGATATTACATGAATGATGACCCGACCAAGGTACCAATAACATATTTATAATACTAAAACTCAAAATCAGCGGGTCAAACAGTTTGGTTACGATGATAAGAAAAGTATATTTCAATGAATTTGAAACACGTACAATTGTGCGCAAGATAATTTATAAAACGTATTTAATGTGCCACAGACCCTGGTGCCCCTACGACAAATGCCTCGACATCGATAAATCTAAAGTATATTCTACAGTTGAAAAAAAGAACGCAAAGGAACATAATTCTTAAAAACACATCGCAGCCGAAATGTCTCTTTAACGATCATCTTCACATAAAGGTCATTAAACTGTGAAAGTAATGAAAACACAAAGTTTTGGGATTTTATATATATCCAGTGTATGCCGGACGAAAACCTCCGGGGAATGGCTGCCACAGCGCATGACGGAAGAGGTCATCGCTCCTTCTTGCTCACACACTGCTATATCCAAAGAGCCAGTCTTCTATATGCTATGTATCTGTATACTCTGAAGTTAAATTTATTATGATACCATAATGATGAATATTAGTAAGTTAAGTACAACAAAGGTACTTTTCAACTTGACAATTACACAACCCATGTTGTAGCAGATTCTTGTTTTAGTTTGCAGTTTAACAAACTTAAACAGCTTGTATATATTATTATATAATATATGTCTAACTGAAAATATGTCAGAAATAAGTGTCTGTACGCAGCTACACATCATGCTGTAGCAGGTTGTTATTATAATGTACTTTTGAACAATTTAATCAGCTTGTTAATATATATATGTATTTCAAATATTCATAAAACTTAATGAAATTGCATTTGTAAGAAACCAGAAAGCATTGTTCCGAAGATTGATACTTTAGTTTACATTTAACCCATTTATGCCCAGTGGACTCTCCCATCCTTCTAAGTTGGATCAATTTATTTCCAAAATTAGGGATGTCTAAAATATTTATTTCTATATTTAGAATATTTCTTACAAAAATTTCTTTAAGCAAACAGCGCAGACCCAGATGAGACGCCGCATTATGCGGCGTCTCATCTAGGGTCTACGCTGTTTGCAATGTCCTTTTTTCAGGACGCTAGGTATAAATGGGTTAAACAACTCAATCAACTTGTATACATACATATTTTAATGTTGAAACAAAATGATATCTTTTTATGTTATTTTTATTATTTGCATCAAAACATGTTCACGGAATGAAATACAACTGTTATCAAATTCACACAAAACATGGTGTTTGTCTGCAGTGGATTTTCTTTACAAACAATCTGTCCTGGTTTCTTTACCATGTTTAATAGTTAATAACAACTTACTCATGTGTTAGGACTACATCGCCGAAGGCGTTTACTTCTCGTAAAACAAACCTTCAATGACATCTGGATGGAGACAGTTAGCATGGAAGCCAGTGTGCCCAGTTATGCACTTTACCCCTGCCTCGTCCATCCTTTCCATCAGCTCTGGGTATTCAGTGCAGCATTTGCACTCAATCTGTACACGATATGGTGTGCAACATGAACATGTACACCTGAAAATACAAAATAGTATGTTGAGTGTCAATACATAAATTCATTTACCAATCAGAACTGGTACAATTATCCGTTCTTATTTATAATTATTAATCATACAACGTGGTCATATTCTACAAGCTTGTACAGAAGAATAATAATCAAAGAAATCGTTTTTTGTGTGTTTTTCACGACACGAGCATGTAACAAAATAAGAAAGTTACATATTTACCAATCCGTTTTCCCAACACGATGGTCATCTTGAGCATCGGTATAATATTCCTCGCTTTCCGTGTCAGAATCAGGACAATCTTACTGACTGTCACTTAATTCTGACTCTAACATATTTGGTTGAACGGAACACTCATCATAATCACTATAATCTTCCATTTTCATCAATTTTTCTAAGTTGCAGGGGAAAACACATCCGAAGCCATGTAGTGAAATAAGGTCACTTCCAACAGCCTTGCTGTTAAGATAACTCTTTAGCGACGCGCTTATAGTGTCTCAATACCACGCTGGAGGTCGCGGGTTCAATCCCACGTTGGAGCTCAGGATTTTTCACTTTAGCCATGTAAAGCCGGCTCGTTATTGAGGGCATGAACATGTGTTAAAATGACGTCATTTCCTGCGAGTAGATCGGAGTGTGTGAAAAATCGCGACTTTGTCATATTCGTTCTCGCTAATAAAACCGTAATTGAATCGCAGTAAGGCATGACTTACATTCGATAAGTAAAGGGTTTGTACGGGTTTTAAATAGCGTGGCAGTTGATTTTTACATTTAAATGAGTTTAACAATATATCAATCTGATATATGTCTTATTATCAAAGTATTGGCCATCCTCATTGTATCGTGCCTTTGACGAACATCCCGGAAACGACTTTATAATTGGAAAATGATAAATAAATTCACAAAATCACCATTGTTAAGGTTACAGTACACTAAATAACCGTTTCATGAAGGGATGTACTTTCTAAAAAAATACCATATTTGACAGGAAGGCATGTTTTACACTTTTAATCTTACACTTTTTTACACTCTATTAATCTGTTGTTATCTTTTGGAGATAATGGTAGGGCATGAATATGTGTTTACTACTGAATCCCTGAAATAAACTTGAAGACTATAGTAAACCATCGCACTGAAAAAGTTTATATTCCACTAAGAAACGGCCGAAAAAAAATGCAAAAACAGTCGATTTTCTTGCATTGAACATGACATATATTTGTTATTGCATAAATCGATTCCGCTTAGAATGGCCTCTAAGAAAAGGTATGGTTATGGGGGTCTCTATGTGCAAAATGTTGCATTTATTTTGGCCTAAAGTTGTCGCTTTCACATTGAATTATAAAGGGAAACTATTTATTGTATTCTGACCTTTAATAATATATTATATAAACAAATATACAACAAAGGGAGGTTATATTAGTACATCTATATTCAAATGGGAGCTAATTCCAGGAAACCGCAAGATCCAATCTCCACGCAGAGTTTTCGTTCCTTGCTCTCACATACACTAATAGAACTAAGCTGCTTTCCGTTAAATCTCAGCAGACGATTTATCACTCTGGATCAGCAGACGATTTATTCCATAAATACGATGTATCACGATAAACGATTTATTCCAAAAGCCAATCTTTTGGAGGATTCCGGAGATAGACGATGTATCACGATTGTCGCAAGATAGGTTACATACCACTATTTAAAGATATCAATTTATCTTTGTTTCTGTGTGTACCGCGGTACTCCAGTTTCACCGCATAGCTAGATTTGAAGCTGATTATACATTAAAACACGTCCCAAGTTGTATGAGTGTAGAAAATTAATAACATAACTAAGAATGCTGAGGCACGCTGCGGTTCGTCGCATTATGAAGCCTCAGGTGCGGAATGACCTCTTAAACGTGTATTTGAAATACACAAACGTAGCAACAAAGTGTATTCATTTGGATGTATTTCATTTGATAAACTCATTTTTAAAACTCATGTGCGCATGCCAGGTATATATCTTTTCTCCCGTATGTTTAATGGGTACGTCGTCGTTTGCAAAACGTCGTGTATCCCAAACTATCATTAAATATTTGACCAATCGAATAGAATTACATGCGAATCTCGCTATGCACGTGAAAAACAATAACTGTAAACCAATTGAAGGTTACATTTATTATAAATCTTCTATCTAAATCCGGAATGAGCCAGATGTTTGTTTTCATTAAAGAGACTCAATCAAACACAGCTGAAACGCGCCCGTTTGTGCATCGTCATTCAAACTTAATTGTTTCGCACTTAAAACAGATGAGTACAAAACGCATAATATGTAATATTTAAATGCCTGAAGCGTACATTACAAATTACCTTTTATTTTGTTAATTTTGAAAATATGTGTCAAAAGGTTGAAATCACTGATAATTCGCTGTACTGTCGGGCTATGTTTTTTGTAATCTTACTCCAAAATTCATTATAAGGGATGTTGAAAACCAAACAAAAAATCATCATGTGTTGTTTAACCCATTCATGCCTAGCGTCCTGAAAAAAAGGACATTGCAAACAGCGTAGACCCAGATAAGACGCCGCATAATGCGGCGTCTCATCTGGGTCTGCGCTGTTTGCTTAAAGAAACTTCAATAAGTTATATTCTAAATATAGAAATAAATATACTAGACATCCCTAATTTTGGAATTAAATGGATCCAATTTTGAAGGATGGGAGAGTCCACTAGGCATACGTGGGTTAATGTGAATACCCCCCCCCCTGTTGAAGATGAAGTTTCACTTTATGTGCATTTTTTAATTGTCGCGAAATGACGCCTTTTTTAAATCCATACAAATTATGTACACACACATGCGTGTTTATTTCATGTTACTTTTTATCTAAACTTACACATATTGAACACAACCAAAATATGTATTTGAAACCAAAATTTTAGTAGACATTTTTTTTAAGATCGACTTTAAATAACAATCATTTAATGTGCAGGGGAAAATTTTCCACTGCCCAACGCAGTGTTTATGGGTTTCATACGCACCTGTAACATCATAAAACTCTCCTTGTTATTTTTTTTCAGACCTACCACAATGTCCCTTTCAAATAGCTAGACATCGCGTGGTCAAAACTGGTCATCTTATAGGCTGTGAAAGCTGACCATGAATGCTCACTGATAATTAGCATCTACTCATGCGGAACAGCAAAGGGGAGTCAAGACTGCAATAAAAGCTTTACCGCCATTAAACGATTCGACGACCATCGCTAATTTCTTTCCTTAAGTTTTCTTCAGTGAGAATTTATATAAAGTAATAAATACAATGAATGACAAATTCAATAATAGTTAAATTTTTATGGTCCTTGTAACACAGCGAAATTAATTCAAATATTATCATTATCGAATTTCCAATTCGAACAAGAAGTAATGTAAATCAAATAGATAATTTGATCATACATACAATTTCATTTAAGACAATTATAAGTCACATGTAATAATTCATAGAATATTCATGCAAAAGCATTCAAAACATAATACAAGCATTATACAATATGTTAATAACAATTCAAGCTGAAAACAAATATTAAATATGTAAATAAACAATTAATTTTATAATTGCACAGCACTATACAAACATAGACACAAAGCAAGTTAATAAGCATTAACAAATTATCAATTCTCTTATCTCAAAATGACATATTATATAAAATGAGTTTCATTAAACTACTTAATTTGGGAGGGTGGGACTGGGAAATTCAATTTTTTTAACGCTGTGTGTTCCACGCTTACAAAAACAAGTATGAACTATTTTTTAAAAAACCTGTGCGCTCGAGTTAGCAATTCGACCAATCATAAAAAAAGTTGAAAGTGAACATCGCTCAACCTTATTTTTAGAAAGGTGAGAACTTGTAAACAGAATTAACTTGCGTCATAAATTAAACATTTTAATTCAAGATTAAAATTAGCCAATTGTGTGCTAGCATGTACAGTGGACAAGTGCTGGGCACATTTTTGAAAATTGTGTTGTAATTGATTGTGCTGTGGAAACGATTCCGGAGATTTTCTCACGTTTGCTGCAGCAGCCAACGGGTGCAAGGCCATTATCACAAGGCAGCGAGGAACGTACATGTCTTTGAACACGCGTCCTGCAGTTGAAATCAAGGATACACAGAAACTAAAATGGGAAAGGTAAGTAAACTGTGCGTATAATGTAGTTTAATAAATGAGACGGTAAACGCGATTTCAGTAGCACTTGTAAGGTGTAGCTGAATTCGTTAGAACATGTTAGTCTATGTAAAAACTAAAAGGTAACTCAATATGTGCTAATTGTCCCCTACCGGTTTCACAGGAGGGTACTTACGGTTTTCGCTCTGTGTGTGTGTGTGTGTGTGTGTGTGTGTGTGTGTGTGTGTGTGTGTGTGTGTGTGTGTGTGTGTGTGTGTGTGTGTGTGTGTGTGTGTGTGTGTGTGTGTGTGTGTGTGTGTGTGTGTGTGTGTGTGTGTGTGTGTGTGTGTGTGTGTGTGTGTGTGTGTGTGTGTGTGTGTGTGTGTGTGTGTGTGTGTGTGTGTGTGTGTGTGTGTGTGTGTGTGTGTGTGTGTGTGTGTGTGTGTGTGTGTGTGTGTGTGTGTGTGTGTGTGTGTGTGTGTGTGTGTGTGTGTGTGTGTGTGTGTGTGTGTGTGTGTGTGTGTGTGTGTGTGTGTGTGTGTGTGTGTGTGTGTGTGTGTGTGTGTGTGTGTGTGTGTGTGTGTGTGTGTGTGTGTGTGTGTGTCCGTCCGTCCGTCCGTCCGTCCGTCCGTCCGTCCGTCCGTCCGTCCGTCCGTCCGTCCGTCTCTGCGTCACACTTTTCTGGATCCTGCGATAACTAAGTTCTTTACATTTTTTAATGACACTTGAAAGCTTGATAGATGGCAATATGGTGATTATGAACGTCATTTCATTTTGTTCCTACGTCAAAAATTCTGGTTGCTATGGCAACAAATATATTTAAAAAATCTGAAAATGTTTTAGCCGGTAGGGGACATATATTGCCTGGCAATAGTCTTGTTGTTTTTATGTTATTGTATATTTATGAAACAATTAACTTTACAATCAATTAGTTCAAACCAGTGCCTAAAGTGTGCTTTGCATCTGTTTTAAGGAAAGAAGTTTTCAAAAATATGTATTTTAGTATAGAACCTTATGTAATAAGTAGAGCTTTACTTTGGAAACACACGTGTTTGCCACTTATCACTGTTGTAAATTCACTGCACATTTTGAGTTTCAATTTTTGACCGTTAAAACACCAAGCCACCTAACGTCACCTCACGACACCCCGTGACTCTGTAATATATCTTAAATATGTATTTATGCAAGAAAACCTCGAATAATAAGCCTCGTTTTGGAAAAATGGGGCTAAATGCATGTGCCTTAAGTTCCCCGGACTAATTAAGGACGACACTTGATCCACATTGAGTCTTGTTCTGAGACAACTGGGCATAATGCATGTGAATAAAGTGTTGTCCCAGATTAGCCTTGCATAGAGACGACAGTTTCCGCCTAAATTGGATTTTCGCTAAGAAGAGATTTCATTTAAACGACAAATGTCATATAAGCGGAAAGTGTCGTCTCGTATTATCCTGTGCGGACTGCACAGGCTAATCTAAGACGACTCTTTACGCACATGCATTATTCTCCGTTTTCTCAGAACACGACTCAATTAAACCCAGTTTTCCCAAACAGAGAATGGCCAACTTTAAACTATCAAACTATCAACTATCTTAAAAATGTAGTACGAGACATTCCAGCGCGAGTCGCTGCATTAATCTCAAAGCCGCCAAAAAGTACCACATTTACCTTTCATATGTTTAAATGAAAATCAACTCTACACACAATAAATGACCCAGGTTGTTTCGCTTCTCAACAGATTCGTCGTACGTATTTCCGCCGGTGGTTTTTTGGCTAACTACACAATGGCGATATATCGTGTTAAATATATCGTGCGTCGCCGCGACTGTCGCGCAAAATATCGTGCGTCGCCGCGACTGTCGCGCAAAATAGCGTGTATCGCTTCGTGTGTCGTGTGTCGACCTTGATGAAAGAAGGGCGATATTATAGATGGCACTACCCGGATTCCGTATTTAACTGGAACCAGCTTATCTGAATCAAATCCCTGCCTCATAACGTTGCACCTGAGGATAACAGAGCAATGGGATACATCAATTTTCCCGATATTAGTTTTACTTTTTTGATTTGGGTTATTTATTTGATATTATGAACCTTAACTTTTACACTATTTGCAAATTATAAAGGAAACGATTCAACTTTTCATAAATTAATACATAAACACATAATAAAATCCTATCAAATCTGGTAGGGTTTTCTTGTGATTGCTACGAATGCATGTGAGAACATGGAACGACAACTCTGTGTGAAGATTGGAGTAAAATAAAACCGTTTCCAATCTTGATGGCCTCCCTTTATTTGCGTATTATATTGATCGAATTAAATAAATGTGTACAACCATCTATTTTTCAAATATCTGTGGCATGTTTCTTGATCTTTTAAAAAGTAATCTTATTCTTCTCATTTCATTGTATTTCTATCCACACATAATTATCTCATTTTTAATATATCAGTATTGTCTTATTTTTCACATATCGTATTTCATTGTTCACATATCAATGTCTTATTCTTCATACATAACTGTCTTATTCTTCACACGTCAATGTCTTATTATTCACATGTCAGTGTCGTATTATTCGCATGTCAGTTTCCTATTTTTCACATGTAAGTGTCTTATTCTTCACATGTCAGTGCCGTATTCTTCCCATGTCAGTGTCGTATTCTTCACATGACAGTGTCGTATTCTTCACATGTCAGTGTCGTATTCTTCACATGTCAGTGTCTTATTCTTCACATGTTCTTGTCGTATACTTCACATGTCGGTGTCTTATTCTTCACATGTTAGTGTCGTATTCTTCACATGTCAGTGTCTTATTTTTCACATGTAGTATATTTCAAATGTCAGTGTCGTATTCTTTACATATCAGTGTCGTATTATTCACATGTCAGTGTCGTATTATTCACATGTCAGTGTAGTATTATTCATATATCAGTGTCGTATTATTCACATGTCAGTGTCGTATTATTCACATGTCAGTGTCGTATTCTTCACATATCAGTGTCGTATAATGCACATGTCAGTGTCGTATTCTTCACATATCAGTGTCGTATTATTCACATGTCAGTGTCGTATTCTTCACATATCAGTGTCGTATTATTCACATGTCAGTGTCGTATTCTTCACATATCAGTGTCGTATTATTCACATGTCAGTGTCGTATTCGTCATAAATTAGTGTCTTATTCTTCACATATCATATCTCGTCATTTACACATCATGTCTTTTTATTCACATATAAGTGTCTTATTCTTCAAATACAAGTGTCTTATTATTTACACATTATTGTCTATTATTCACATATTAGTGTCTTATCCGTCACACATCATGTAATGTTGTTAAATGGTATTACCTCTGTGACCACATTTAATGTTATTTCAATACGCAATTATGTTACAATATACCCCGGGTACTGTAAAGTAAACTAAAATGTATCCCGGGTACGGTAAATATACTTAATCGTACCCGGTCGATATTTTAGACTGTACCCGAGTTGTATTACCGCCCAAATTCCGATGTCGTAAAACGCGCTATCGAGTACAGTATACAAACTTCTCTTTACAAAAAACATGTATCAACATGCTTTTTGAGTATGATCGAGTTTCGATAATATAGATGCAATATTACAGAACATTGATATAAATGTAAATATAATAAATAAAATACAATAGCCGACAACGACCGATTTACCGTGAAATTTCCCTAGAAAGTATTAGTATATTTACCGTATCCGGGGTACGTGTAAGTATACTTAAGAGTACCCGGTGTACACGTAAGTAGTACCCGAGCCGACAATGACCAATCGAGCATTAATAATCAGGGGGTTTTTTTGGCCCGATTTTATAGCCGAAATTCGGCTATGTTCCCAATCCCAAAATTTATACTTTTTTCCCAAAATGTGGCAAAAAATTCCCAATTTCCAAAAAAAAAAAAAAAAATATTTTTTTTTTAGAAAGAAATCTCATGTGTATTTTATCTCAATTTTAATTCAATTACATCTAACAAAGTATTATATGATTTTGTTCTTTTAATTTGAATGATTTTAAAGGGTTATATAAAATTTAGTATTTCCCTAATCAGTGGACTTTTCGTGTGGAAAAAAGGCTAATGAATTTATTTTCCCAATTTCATGAAAATGCCGATAAAATTCCCAATTCCAAAGCCATGGGCTATCTTCCCAAAAAGTGGAAAAAAAACCTGAATTATAAGCCCAAATTGATTGCAGATCGAATAAAATTAATGGGAGTCACGAACTCATATTTACACCGATTAAATTTTCGGTTATATAGCATATTTCATTTGGGCGTGAAAATGAATATCACGATTTAAGGATATCTTTAAGTTCCTAATTGCAGGTTATCCGAAAATCTATCAGGTTGCCCTAACATAAAACACCCACCGTCTCGTGTATTCATTCGAGTTGAAAAGAGGAACTAGGCGATGGTTTTGTTAAGATTTTGCAAAGTGTTGTGGTAGTACTAACCTCAGCTTTTTAAACTTCTTGATTGTCGTTTGATGGTTCAGCAATCAAGTCTAGCCAACCATGTTTACGAACTTAAATGGGAGAGATAATTAAACCCAGATATTGGACACGTTGCCAATAAAACGGGTGGATAATATCGAGTTTGGGTGGGTTTAATGAAGCTTGTTCACTTATTTTCGTGTTTACAAATATCAGGGAACGCAAAAGATAAAATTCGTTGCCGGGGAAAGATCTTGTATGTAAGAAACAACCAAGAGAAAAACATCAAAAAACTAAAACAAAAATGCTCGCATCGTTCCTCCAGTCTTCCTTTAAAAATCGAACATATTGTTTTCCACTTCTTTTAGATAAGCAGCAGTGCACGTCAGTTTCGTTATGCACAAAAGCGTCAATTGTAACGATTTATAAACACGTAAAGAGAACTCAACTAGGGTTTCGCCTGGTATCGTCATTTCGCAAGAAGGGGATAATCTGTAAAGAAAAGAGAAGATATCATTTAAGGTTTGAAAATTTGGTATATGTGCATGTTATAAAGCAATGGCTTCGAGGCCATTATTTTGAATTTGCCCTCTATCAATACTACGACGGATATTTATTGGTGACATAATACAGTCGAGTTGCGATTAGCGTGATTGGCCAAAATTTAATTCTGGAAAAATTAGCCTTAATGCATATTTGGAAATTGTCGTCCCATATAAGCTTGTGAGGTCCGCACAACGAAACTTTCCGCCTAGACAAGATTTACGTTTAAAAGAGACGTCGCCCTCGATTAGCATGTACGAACCGGTAAAGATGAAACTTTATGCATTAAGCCCAGTTTTCACAGAACAAGGTTCAACTATATATTGATGGTTATAAGGTTTCTTACTGTTCTCTCAATGTCAACAATGTAATTGTCCCAACATGTTATCATAGCTTTTAAGATAATTAAATGGCCATAAAACAATTACTCGACAATGCTCGGTCTCTATAAAGGCTTTACAACATAATATAGCATACAAATGTTAATTGCGATATGCACATGTCTTGTTAGCGTTATAAACGACACTACGAGAGTTGTACACAAGCGCAAAGTCGAGTATTGCGTATGAGTATAATAAATTGAGTCGTGTTCCGAGAAAACTGGACATAATGCATGTGCGTAAAGTGTCGTCCCAGATTAGCCTGTGCAATGCGCACAGGCTAATCACGGACGACATTTTCCGATGTTATGGCATTTTTTAGTTTGCCGATAATCAAGTTTAGGCGGAAAGTGTCGTCCCTGATTAGCTTGTGCGGATTGCGCACATGCATTAAACCCAGTTTTCTCAGAACGCGTCTCAATTAATCAGCAATAAACTAAATTAATTTTTCAACGATGTGTACCGTGCAACATAAACTTATACTTTAAAATCGTATAATGAATCATCTTATCGACACAATTCAACTGATTAAACTCGGTGATGTCAGTTTAAGTTGTTGAAGATGTACAAGGAGCCCCAATTTCATTAGATACACCCAACGTTAAAACTGCCCCTATATCGAAGTCAAATTCATGAATACCCACGCTTTTCACCTCAGCTCATTTTGTTACTTCTGCAATTATGTATCAATTGTACCGTAGAACCATCAACGCATATTTTACAGTCGTATAATGAATCATCAACTTGTGACGATTGAGCTTATCAAAACGAATGATGTCAGTATACGATGTATTGTATTATGCTAAACAACGGAGTGTCAGTTAAGAATACTTAATTTAAACATTAGATAAACATTATAATAAATGTAAGATTGCAATCTGTACAATTTTACGACTAGAAATAAAATATGCTGATGAAATTTATGACACGTTGTCACGGTAATATGATGTAATGCGTTGATAATTTATAATCAATCCGAGATATAAGTTTACAATGCACCAGTAGGTAATAATGTCATGAGGGATGGCCCCGTGGTGAGAGTAACGTCGGTGTATGCGGGACGGGGTGGGGAAATAATGTCCGTACACCAATTAAAAAAAGGGTTGAAACGAATTTCGAATTATAGGTGCAATTTTTAGCTATTTCGTTAGAACTTAAGATTTTTTTAATTGGGGTATGGTCTGGTGTTGTGGTGTTGAAATCCGGTATAGTTACCACCAACCAAACTTACATGCGCCAGGAGAGGGGATTGACAGAGGTCACCTATGTGAGAAGCGCGTGTATCCGCAACTGCGCTGACTGGGCATGGGACAAGCACAACACTCTAAATCTACGCAGAAAGCGTTAACAATGTTTATGATTTTTTTTTGTCATTTTAATAAACATGGTAGTGTGCTAAAAACGCGTGACTACAACTCACACTCGAGATGCATTGTCCAACTGTTACACGCATTGTTAAAAATGTTACACGCATTGTTAAAACTATTACACGCATTGTTAAAACTGTTACACGCATTGTTAAAACTGTTACACGAATTGTTGTGTCGGAAATAACAGTTCAAAACAGTTGGCGGCTTTGACTTACTAGGATTGATTTGACACCATTTGATCAAGGCCATAGAGTGGACTTCGACGTCATCTGGTTAAAAACATAGAAACACTTGACCCATATGATCGAGTGGGCCATGCTATTATCTGGTTGCGTTGAAGGAGTTCTGCTTATACACGGTGACGGTGTTAGTGTATGGCTATCAAACTTGAATGTAATGCCAACGAATGGCACCGCACCGGGGAGCATAGACACATGCGCATTTATGTAAACCCATTTATGCCTAGTGGACTCTCCCATCCTTGATGCGGCGTCTCATCTTGGTCTACGCTGTTTGGCAATGCGTTTTTTCTAGACGCTAGGCATTAATGGGTTAATGATCAGTCGCCTTTATAATACGATATGCTGTAAAACCAATTTTAAAAATTCGATATTTGGCAGTAAATAATTTACGTCGGTACTTATATTTGCGTATTAAACATTTTATTGAAAAGGAGAATTAAATGCGTTGCGTATCAGGACAGTATGTTTGAACTTTTAACGCGTTAAAGTCATAAATTGGGCGAGCCACGGGAAAATAACCTATCAACTTAAATCAATAGACGTATTTTATGCAAATATGGTATGCCACTGTATGAAATAATGTCTCACTACATAGTGTCAATAAAACAATTAACTACGAACCCTTCAAATAAAATACATTTAACGATACAAACTGTAACTAAATTATAAACGAACTGTAGTCAATTAGTACCAATGAATGAAAATGCGAATATTAATTTTGGAAGCGGAGCACCTCTGAATCTAACATGGAAAGTATTTACGTTGCACTAAAACGGGACTAGTCTATCTGGAAAACAATATGTCGTAGTGTTCAGTATAAGGAGAACTTATACTGCCTTGCTATATGAGCTAGCTTTATTTGCGACGCGGTAGAGTGTCTGCCTGATTTGGAACCGGGAGGTTCCAGGTTCGATCCCCACTATGGTCGGGGATTTTTCTGGCTGGGTTACATATAATTTCTTAATGGACAGCTTAACCTTATGCTAGTGTATAACCCTGGGACATTACAAGAAAAATGAAAAATGAGCAGTAGGGTTGCGCATCCCGCTCGCGGTTACACCTGAATCGTTCGTTATCACCGATTATTGTTTGGGGTGTACGTGAAGTCATGTGCACTTCTCTTAATTGATGGTAATGAATAAATCTTGTAATTATCGCAGCTGCTTTTATTAAAACTAATGCTTCACTTTATGTACTTTTCGCAAATAGGCGTTGTGGATGGGCATAGGGGGCGTCCTCGGTGCGCTTTGGGCATCGGCGGCGGACGGGCGTTTGCTAGGGCCGTGGCGTCCTTGGTTGGGCTTGTGATTTTGAATTGTGTAGTTAAATTGTGCAATTGTATGATTTTGAGTTTAGGCTTGACGTCTGATGGGTATTAATAATATTCAATTATTCACATGTAACGCATGAGCATGTTTTATGATACGTATAACGACGTGTTCTACAGAATGGATTTAGTATCGTTTCAGTTCTTAAATATATGAGAGGGGTTTCGCAACGTTTACTGACGTCTCGAGACTCTTCAACTAAGCGCTGCCATTGGGGTCGATATCTGTTGCTCATTGAACACATACGATCGTCAGAAGATTTGTTTCTCGCATTTATGTGTAGAAAGCCCTGTCAGATACAAACACCCACTCCGTGCGTGTGTTTCAAGAAATAAAATACCCTGCTTGTCATGACACCTAAACAAATGTGTTTGTTTTTATTCTGAATGGTTAGATGATAAATAATTTATGTTTGTCATAAAATGTAATGGAATATAAAACATAAATATATATATATTAACGATGGCGACAATGCTATAGTACGATGGCGAGAATGCGACAACGCGAAAGTTGTTGCTTCTGTTGTTGTTGTTTTGCATACTCTGTTGTGTCTCTTTATGGCTTTCACTAGATGATCGATAAATGTAACAACACTACTTCAAATATGAAAAGTACACGGTTGTTAATTTTGCAAATACATTCGTTTTCGTGATTCGTGACACTATATCGTAAGGTATTATATTAAACCTCACAAAGGCCGTTTTTGTGATTATAAATATTCGGCCCTAGGGCCGATTATATGGCCGATTATTTATAATCGGCCCTCAGAATGTTTGCGCGTGACGTGGAAAAAAATGGCATCCACATTCAGTCTTAGCCACAAATCAACGAAATAATCAATCATAATTTGATTATTTAATGCGTGCAGCACGCCATTTGGATAATACAAATATCGATTGAAACTGAAACTCTGCTTTGCATTATATTGATGCCTATATCTGAGCTATAACAGGATTCACCAAACAGCATAATTTAAAAAGTAAAAGACACACATCTATATCAGCATTTATTCGATTCTTATTATAATAAAATAACAACGACGCGAAATCCGTTTTATGTTATTCTATTCGTTTATCTATATTTATTTTGAAATCACACTTTTTAACTAATGCTTACCACAGTCGCCAAAAACACGATTTACAAAATCGAATGACTTGTCGGAGCGATTACAAGAATTTTACCAAAGCATCCAAATATGCACGACAAATGCACACTCCGAAATACGTTTTTGTTTTCGTTCGATGCTTCAACAATATTTGATATAAACCTTTCACGTCCGAATAGCTAAAACTGGTGCTTTTCGTCACATAAATTACCTCACAGAAATACGTCATAAATTGCGTTATCATTTGAATGAAAATAAAAGTACGGAAAGCTGGTTCCGTAATAAATTTTAGAGAAAGTACAAAACAAAAATAAACAAAAAAGTAAGATATATATTATAGACGTTAATACACGGCTGATCCGGGCCGGGCAGCGATAATCAGCCACAGATCGCATACGGCCGTGGGGCTAAAGCCCTCGGGCCATTATGCTCCCTGCGGGCCGGTTGTCACAGCCCAGCCCGGCTCAGCTCTAAGTATCAAATGACATGCATTTCATAAGGATAATTATACAAACATGATTTACTGCCATTATGCGGCGTCTTATCTCGGTCTACGCTGTTTGCAATGTCCTTTTTTCAGGACGCTAGGCATAAATGGGTTAATGTCATTATTACTTCATAGGGGCTATCTGAACAATACCAGAGGTAAGGGGACATAGAAATAATTGTCTTCAACACAAATAATGACCATGTGTATTCAGCACAAATAGTCTTATCCGCATCTTTTCTGTATTGGTTTCATTGAGACCGAGGTAAACTATTTTTTTTAAAACAACAACAGTTTACCCATTCCAGCGCTAGTTTAACCCATTTATGCCTAGTGAACTCTCCCATTCTTCTAAATTGGATCTATTTTTTTCCAAAATTAGGGATGTCTAGTATATTTCTTTCTATATGCATATGTTCAATACTTTCAATGTAGAAGATCCAAATGTTCTATCGGATCACTGTGTCATACATTTTGAATATGAATGTATTTTGCATAACAATAGTATTCACAGCACAATACGCAATGAAGATTGTAACACGGTTCAATACAAGTTTGTTTGGAACAAAGACTATGAAAATGATTTTCTCGATGCAATTAGAAGTGAGGCTACACAAAACCAATTTTTAGCAATATTGAATGCACTTGACAATGTAAATGAAGATAAAAATGCCTTAAACACATGCGTTAATGATTTTGTTGATATTGTTGAAGGAGTAGCAGTCCCGTTTTTTAAAAAAACAAACAAAGAATAATAATAACAATGATAACCATAGAAACAACAACAACAATACATGGTACGATGATAGTTGTAGAAATAAAAAGATTCATTTCAATTATACATTAAATAAATTTCGACAATGTAATTCGAATCAGAATAGAATTGAGTTAGTAAAGGCTAGAAGTGACTACAAGAAAACCTTACGTAAGTGTAGACTTGAATATGACAATAAACAATCAAAGCTGCTAGATACTAAACGCGTAAAAATGCGAAAGAATATTGGAAAATGCTTAAACAAAGTGCTGTCCTGCCGACGCCAAACATACCTATATCTCGTTTTGAACAATATTTTGAAAGCATAAATAATCCAATGATTACTTCTTTAATCCAAATGAAGACGTGTTATATTTTAATGAGAGGTTTGTAAAACAAGAATTTCAAGTAATGTTTGATGAGCTTGAATGTCAAATAAGTCAGGAGGAAATACATAAAGCAATAAAACCATTAAAAGGAGAGCGTAGCCCCGGGCCTGATAAAATGATTAATGAATTTTTTATGTACGGACATACAGCGTTTTCGCATTGCCTACTTTCTATATTTAATAAAGTACTATCATTATGATTTTTCCCGGAAACATGGTCAGAGGGTTTTATAGTTCCGCTTCATAAAAAAGGGAGTATTAATAATTGCAATAAATATCGCGGCATTACTTTATTAAGCTAAATGGGTAAACTGTTCACTAGAATTATTAGCAATCGAAAAGATTCATGGGCCGAAAAGTATTTTGTCTATGTTGAAGCGCAAGCAGGTTTTAGAAAGGGTATGAGTACTACAGACAATATTTTTGTTTTGCATGGCCTTATAACACATATGATTAATAATAATTAGGGATGGCAAAATTATTCGAATATTCGATTGAATGGTCAGCATTCGAATAATAAAAATGATATTCGCATATTCGCATTTTTTTCCAAAAGTAATTTCACCAATATTTAATGACCTGCGAATCGCTTACTAAAATGCAACCGAAATCACCTGGGAGTAACATGTATGACGTGACGTTCTTCGTGTAAAACTGATAACGCGGCCCGTATCAGTGTTGATTGCGCAATGCAATATACAGGCTCTAAGAAAGGCCCCGACTGTTGTTTGCCAATGGGGTGCTAATTAATGGTTTCAATTGACTGGCGAATAATAATTAAGTTTTGTGATCACAGTATGTACAGCCATTAAAATGTGTGAATTACTCAAATCGCGCAATGCAATATACTTACTATAAGAAAGGGCCCGAACTGTTGTTTGTCAATTAGGTACCAATTAAGGTCTTCAATTAACTGGCGAATAGTAATTTAGTTTTTGTGATCACAGTTTGAACAGACATTTAAATATGTGAATTGCTCAAAAGTAACAGATGATATAAATTAAACAATCATCAAGGAATCATAATTCAAATCTGAAAATGCCACCAGCCCTTTCTGCAGTATGGAATACTTTACACGGTCTGTGGATAAGAAGACCGCAACGTGTAATGTGTGTTAACTTAGTTTTACATATGCGCGGTCTGCTACAAATCTGTGGAATCATAAAAAAATTCTAAGACACGATGTTTTTCATTCTATTTGTGCCCGATTACAGTATTGGTCATAGTATTAGTCGACAGCGATACAATTATTCGATAGCAACGTTAATAAACAGCCTCGTATTTAGCAAACGGATATAACTTACAAACCAATAGAAATTAACACATAACAAGGAAAAATCAATCCAGCCGTTTTATGCGAATATTCGATTGAATGAATTTGCGAACATTCGAATACCGATATTGGTATTCGATGCCATCCCTAATAATAATAAACAATTATACTGTGGTTTTGTCGATTTTAGCAAAGCATTTGATTATGTGGTGAGACCAAACCTGTGGTGTAAACTTATTCGTCTTGGTGTAAGAGGTAAAATGCTAAATGTTATACAAAGTATGTAATATTCAATTAAATCCAAAATTAAAATTCATAACACAGTTGGAAAAGACTTTAACTGCCTTTTGGGTGTAAGACAAGGTGAGTGCCTATCTCCATTTCTTTTTTCTCTATTTTTAAACGATTGAGAAGAAACATTCATCTTAAATGGGTACGAAGGGGTCGACCTTTTGATGTTTCAAATATTTATTCTTCATGTGCTGATGACATTGTACTATTTGCGGTTACACCTCAAGCCTTACAATGTAGATTTGAAATTCTTAGCAGCTGCTGTCAAAAATGGCAATTATAAGTTAATGTTAACAAAACAAAGGTTATTGTGTTCCGAAAAGCGGGACCACTTGCAAGGAACATACAATTTACATATAATAATGAAAATATTGAAAATGTTAGTAATATATCTATCTTGGAGTCGTTTTCACGAGTGGTGGATCTTTAAACCAGACGCAAATAACCTTAGCAGGGCAAGCAAGAAAGGCCATTTTTAAAATGAAAAAAATACTTATATACCATTACAAATATAACAGTAAGCCATCGTTTAGAATTGTTTGATAAACTCGTTAAACCAATTTTGAACTACGGTTGCGAAGTATGGGGCTTTCATAAAGCACAAAATATTGAACGTCTTCATACTCAATTTTGTACAAATATCTTAGGTGTTAAAAGGGCAACCCAAAATGATTTCGTTTACTGTGAGTTAGGGCAACATTCGCTTATTGTAAGTAGATATTTTAAAATAGTTAAATGCTGGTTTAAAATAATAGAAAGCAAAGAAAATAAGTATATTAAACTTATATATAACATAATGAAACATGACTAATTAACACCGTCTAAAAAAATTGGGTTAGTTGTTGCATCAACTGTTGTCAACTTAAGGGTTTTTAGAAGTATGGATACACAAAGGGGTAGGACAAAAAGAAGTTATCTGTCATTATTCAAACAAAGAATTATGGATTGTTTTTATCAAAATATGAATTCACGATTAACGGAATCTAGTCGAGCCTTGTTTTACAGGCATCTTAACATAAACAGTGATTTAAAAATGTACCTTACAAGCATCTCAAATGAAAACCATCGCATTGCTCTTTCTAAACTCAGAGTATCATCTCATCGTTTAATAATTGAATCTGGCCGCTGGCATAAACCCATTGCTACTCCTTATAACGAAAGAAAATGAACACATTGTCAAAAAATTGATGACGAATATCATTTTATTTAAGAATGTTCTTTATTAAATGACTTAAGAAAGAAATATATCGATAAAAAGTATTGGTTACGACCTAACATGCAAAAATGTATTGCACTTATAAATTCACAAAATGCACTAACATTAAGAAAACTAGCTTCTTTTACATTTCTTGGTTTTAAAGCTAAGAATTAACACCATAATCTTTTATATAAGTAACGTCATTCATTAAATTAAATCTCCTATACATGTATAGCATAACATATTTCATTACGAATTGTTTAACTTAACATTAAACTAAAGCTCCTATTCCTGTATAGCTTGACATATTTCATTACGAATTGTTTAACTTAACATTAAATTAAAGCTCCTATACATGTATAGCTTGACATATTTCATTACGAATTGTTTAACTTAACATTAAACTAAAGCTCCTACACATGTATAGCTTGACATATTTCATTACGAATTGTTTAACTTAACATTAAATTAAAGCTTCCATACATTTATAGCTTGCCATAGTTTATTACGAATTGTTAACTTAAGTTGCTTATCCTGTTTACCGGTAATTAAAATATTCATATGAAAAGTAACTTATCTATGTTTTGCTGGTGTTCATAATACTGGTCTTTCTTACGTTTTCATGTATCCAATGTACACAGAAAATTATGATGCGTTAATATACTCATACTGAGTGATCGGCAATTATATCTTGATCGCCTCTATAAAAGGCTCCTCCGTTTATGTACTTTTTATGTATGTTTTGTTTACTTGTGATCGGCAATTATTTAATGATCGACTCTTTTAAGCTCATTTCAGAAATTATTGGATTATTATTATTTTGTTATGTATTTTTCGATTATAATTATAATTATAATCACTCATAATGGGCTTCTCCGCTTGTTTTTATGATTATTGTGTTGTCCATGTACGTTTTATGTATGTTTAGTTTACTTGTGAGTGTGGGCATGTGTGTATGGGAGTGGGTGTATTCGTGTGCGCGTGTGTGTGTGGGTGTATGCGTATGGGCGTGCATGTGTATTATTATCATTATTATTTATTTATTTTTGCATTTTGCTTTGCCTACGTTGTTGTTAATTTTATTGTGAATTTATGTTGTCCTCATGTTCCTACTATGGCGTATTGGATAGAAATAAACACCTATATACATATATTAAGAAGATTTCTTACAGAAATTCCTTTAAGCAAACAGCGCAGACCCTGATGAGACGCCGCATCGTGCTTGTTTCTTGTGTGCATACAGTATTTTTTCTATAATGATTTAATTGTACTTGCTTGTTGCTTAAGTTTACTCGCATTGTTTAACACTTGTAACATTGCATTCGGCAATACTTGGCAAGGGTTTGAGAAAGCTAAAAATTAAACCCTGGATGTATATTTGTAACGTCTTGGGCTTTTAATCTTCATTTACTAATGTTGTTATAATTAAAAAAGATGCTCTCCACCATCCAGTCCACTTTGTTTAACACTGCTCCACAGTGCAATGTTTACAACAATCAAAATTTTGTTTTGCAAATAAATAAGTAATACAAAGATGGCATGCTGTCAACATAATGTTTAAAACGCGTAAAGTGTGGGATGTTGTATGTGGACAATGATGAACAAGGATGGTGAGGTGTACGTAAAACATTTAAATTCTCAATACTCATACGCGAGAAAGTCGGTGTGTCTATTGTTTGCATAAAACATGATTTTTAACAACACAAATTAACCCATTTATGCCTAGCGTCCTGATAAAAGGACATTGCAAACAGCGTAGACCTACATGAGACGCCGCATAATGCGGCGTCTCGTCTGGATATGCGCTGTTTGCTTAAAGGAATTTCTGTTAGAAATATTCTAAAAATAGAAATAAATATATCAGACATCCCTAATTTTGGAAATAACTCGATCCAATTTAGAAGGATGGGAGAGTCCACTAGGCATAAATGGGTTAATACTTAAAGACTCATTATCTGATACAGTCTATCGTATGATGAAGGATTGGTTAGACAGATTGTAGTTCACTGACTCGTACCAACGCCTCCTTTTTGGTTTATGAGTGCATGAACAAGAATAAATTTGCGGATTAACCTCAAAATTGTTAAATATTTCCCGTTGTTAAACAACATGACCCTTTAGACAACAACGTAAACATACATGGTTAGGAATTAATGTTTCACTTATGTACACACATGCTAACAGTCTAATTGCAAATGTTACATATATTATACGCGTAAGCCTGTTTTTACTTTACATGTCAATGTACCAAATAATGTTGGTCGCATACATGCATCTGTTTACTCCAAGGCATACTATACTATACAAAACAAGGGCAACGCTTCAATTGTTATCAACACTAGTATGACTAGCGATAAGGAATTTTCCCAAATGTGTCCAGCAAACCGACTCAATATTGTTTATTGTAAAGAGGTCGTTTTCTATCACATGCCCGTCGGCTAACCTTTCACGAGCGCTTAACTATTATTTAAATTATCCGATCCGTCAAACCGTAACTTATTGTTGAAAACTAAACACTGAAGTTTACAGATCTCGTTTTAAAGATATCTCCTTGGTTAGCCATTGGTTTAATGTCGCCATAACCGTATGAACGAAATCAAAAGCACGGATTGATACGCATTAAAGGGACTGTCCAACAGATCTTGGCATGTATAAAAGCTTATCATTAACTGCTTAAAAATGCTTTATATTGATAAATTTAAACATTTGAACTAAAAATCTCAAGTAACAAATAAGAATACAAATTAAAAAAAGAAGCAAAACACGTTAACCTCCACAGGGCTCGAACCACTGACCCCTAAAGCCCTGGAGTTATGAAGTAAAATGTTTCCCATTTTTATCACTCGACCATCCACGCTCACGACTTTTGCGGAGGTATTTTTTAGTTTTTAGATGGTCGCTTAGCGACCGTCTAAGGTGGTTAGTCTAAAATTCAGGTCGATACGCCTTAGCTACTTGGAGCCCAATACCCGCTTACTACGCGTATCCGCGCGAGAAAGAAAGAGTTGTATAATGTATGCAAGAGTTTTTAGTTCTCCAGTTATATTCATTCACAAATGGAAACATGATATTAATATCGTGTTAAATGCAATAGTTTCGAACGGTGCTTTTATAGAAAAGAATCAATAAACAATGATCGTATTGTACGTGTCGCAGTGGAGATTGTTTATGAAAGAATAAAATAGTCCACTTTCTGCAGCGTCTTAATGACGTAGTATTTTTGCTCAGTCCATTCATAATATGAGGCTATTAATAGATGCGCCTGTCGATAAACAAAGGAAAGTCCACGGGCGATAACAACAGAACAACAGAACAGAACAGAACATATGTTTTATTTTGACTTGCACAATGTACATCGTCAGTATAACAAAAAAAACAAATCATGATTTAGATTCATGTCACGTTTATCATATAATACATAGTTTTAGTACATACGGTATACAATAAAATACATTACTTCATATAGTATATTATTTCAGCACATACGGTGTGTAGCAAAGTACATACGGTATACCTGGTTTTTACTATACTATACATTTGAATATTTTAATCAAATAAATTGTGTTAGTTCAGAATTTTTAAGTTTCATTATTTAAGAGGATGAACTTACATTCAACAATGTGTTTCTTTTATTTAATGCGTATTTAATAAAAAGAGAAATTTTAATTAATTTGGTCTTGTTATCAACGCAATAGGTTACGCTCTCACATACACCTCAATGACGTAGTACAGTTCATTCGTTGAGGCTATTAATAGATTCGGGAAAAAGTTTACGCTTATTTATATTCTCAATTTATAAAACGTTGAACATAAGTTCACAATAACTTCAGATACGATAGACAAAAACAAAAAAATGTTTCATAATCGTTAAACCCGAATATAACAGACAATGCATAATAATAATACAGAATGTTCTGTTCTGTTCATAATAATAATACGAATGACCTGTTTCGTAACCTCGTTCATGCTACTACAGCGGGTATTTCTGGAAAACGTTCTTTTGTTCTCAACAGATAGCGGCGATCTTTTGTATTTACGGGTGCTAGCAACGCAATAGTAGAAGGTTAGTAGAAGGTATAAATTGTTTATATACACAGTTCTCAATACATAGACAGTTGGATATGAGTTCATCAATTACTAAAGGCATACTATAGGCAACCTCGAAAATGCTTTATAATCGCTAAAACCGAAAACAACTAAATATAACAATAAATATCTTTTAAAAATGTCGTCGGCGTAAACGCTGACTTTGAAATAAAGTTTGCAATTTTCTTTTCTAAATAAATAAATACAATTACACAAAAGTTTAACTATTGTGTTGTGTTTTTCACTTGTAAGTTGCATATTCACCGCATGAAATGTGTGTTAGCATTGTCAAACCACACATTAGTGTGAGTAGATAAAAAAATATACTACGGGAGAGCACTTCATATGTGTCCTCATATGCCTTGTTATGAGTATCTTTCTTCACTATCGAAATATATCGTATGTTGATATTTTATTTAAACGCAGTTTTCTTTCGACACATTTAAATCACACGTCAATAGCGCCGTCATGTGAAAATGGGTCTTATGCGTTTCGGCAAGCGTTTGTTAAACCCAACATGTGCTTTTGCGCAGTCAGATCATAGGCGATGCTGTTCGCTATAAAATCACTCAATATGTTATGTTTCTCCTTACCAGAAAGAGAGATAGCTGAGTGGGCTATCTATATGATGGGCGCATATGGAATAAGTCCCATTTTCGTATGACGAGGGTCATTACAAATCTCATTGCGAATTGAAAATGCCACATTTAAGAATGCTTTTTGATACAAAATTGAAATCAAAATAGCAAACTTTTAATAACGGCAGCCTATCCACACATTAAGGAATGATTTCCAGACGTGCTGACCAAGTACGGCAAACATTGTTGTATGATAATTAAACGATTTTCTCTTATCGTGACACTATACTATTTCGCTAATGATTGTTTTCTCATCTTGGAGGCGAAATTGAAATTCTGCGAGATGGATTGTAACGCTTAATTGTTACAGGGCCACAATTGGTGTCGTTTGAGCAAACAGAGAGTAGTCCGGAATGCCTAACAATGAACAGTGCTACATCCTTAGAATTGAGCACATACGCAGTGATGTAGCAAAAATTCAGAGGTTTATCTCGAATCAGCTTATTAAATATTCGAAAATATTCATGCGTGTCTGTTGGCGTTATGTAAAAGTCACTAAGATGAAAACTGAGTAAAACAGCTATGCCTAAAAGCGCATTAGTGCTCTATACATATGTTTATGTCAGCGTTGTTGACACCGTGTGAACTGCTCCGGTAACAAGTAAAGCATAAACAGCAATGTTAATATACTATTTTGAATTTGTATATGGTGTCAAAAATCAAAATGTTTGTACACGGAACTTTCATTATGAATTTATATTCTTATTGAGATAGGTATTTGATATGATAAAAAATATTCCTTTAATATGATGGTGACTGCAAATTGTCTTTATATTATGTTCTCATTACCATTTTCATCATACTTTCTATGCTTTCAGAACGTCCAAAACGCATGTTGTTTTTATTTTGTCTTAGTTATTTCTATGAAATAATAAGGATGATAAAAACTCGACCCGTGCGCTATGACACAAATTCTATAAACTTGAATGGCGTGTGTTCATTTCAAACTTGCGATTGATTTAAAAAAAAAAGGAATTGCGTGTTAAATTATGCAAAAGCGAACATCTTCAGTGCCTTAAGCGCTTTGAATTTTAAACATGAAAGGTTTAAGAAAGTGATATGAGCAAATTTTTCAGTAGATTATAAAGAATATGTCCTATATTCACCAAACCATTCTTAGACATAAGTATTAAAAACAAACATACTTAGATTCAAGAAATGTACTAATGGGTTTGCATACATGCAGGCTACCAATGGTGCCTATGTCAGTATTAAAATATTCTTTATGAAACACTAGGCAAAAAGAGGTGGACAAAACTATATCATACTCAAAAAAGCAACTCTTTTAAATAAAAATCTCAAGAATATTCTTTATTCTTATACTAAATTGCAAGAATAGTTTGGTGAACATGGGCCTAGGTTAGTGAATGTCCTAGATGAACAACTGGATTCAGTTTAATTATCTAATAGACACAGAGGAACAATCAGTTAAGAATCCTCTCTCATCTTTAACGACATTACATTCCACCTAAAAAGAACCTCAACCAATAATACATGTACTGACTTTCTAAATGCACATTTACAAACCCAGCCCAGCAACTTATTTGACTGGGTCTATTTATGCCCAGCCATTCTGCTTGGCCTTGACTTTCTGCCAAATCATAATTGCTGTTAAGACATATTACTATTCACATCAAGGTTGAATAAACAACCAGTTTATAAATCTTAAAATCTTTCTTTCATGTACAAGAGTATTTATGAAAAGGTTTAGAAGGCCTTTTGTACCTCTGGTAAGCTATTCAATAGGTAGATTATAGCTTGTGTATAATATAGGTTATTTGATATTCTTTCTTTAAGACAGCATTGATCCCCGCTTGCCAGCTGTATAAATAACTTGGCCGCCAGCCAACAAGAAATTGTTGTTTATAGTTATTTGAGGCGTAAAACGTATGTTTTACCCCGTGCAATACACCGCAAACAAAAATGTGTGTCAGTCGCATAAATGATTTATCGAATGCCTCGACCGATTTCAAGCAATCAACATTTGCGAGGGCATTGTCCGAAGTTTTACAGGTAGCGTCCTATTTGATGAGATATGTGATCACAAAACCGATGTAATCATAACCCAGTTATGCCTAGTGGACTCTCGCATGCTTCTAAATTGGATCAATTTATTTCCAAAATAAGTGATGTCTAGTATATTTATTTCTATATGTAGAATATTTCTTACAGAAATTCCTTTAAGCAAACAGCGCAGACCCTGATGAGACGCCGCATCATGCGGCGTCTCATCTGGGTCTACGATCATTGCCAACGATGGTTAAGTTCAGGTTCATACTATTACAAACACGTTCTATGTACAAGTCGTGTTTTTATTGAGATATTTAACAGTTTTCAAATGAGTTTTAATTTAAGAAGTACGTGCCATTTAAAACAATAGTTTCTATGAGGTTCCTTTCACTTATTACGTCAACAAGCTTTCAATAATACGCATACGTAAGCAAACTTTTAATCTTATTGCGTTCCATGTGTCATCGACCGTCGCGTCAGTGGGTTGATGCAATTGAAACAAATTTGTCCATCTTATAGTACATTGATTTTAGGCAGATAACAATATTTGGTTTGACGTAATCGTTCGATATTAACACTTAACACAATAAGTTAAAAAAAGTAGGTTTGTACATCTTTTACCCTCGAGGTTTACTTAAACCAGATGACTATCAAGTGCAAAAGTCGTGAAGGATTTCTTGTGCATGCAATTGTTATGCAGATATATATATATATATATATATATATATATATATATATATATATATATATATATATATATATATATATATTCATGGTATTGTTAGATAGTTAAATATGCCTGTTGAAACGTTAGGCCAGAAACTGAGTTGTTTGTTTATGCTACCAACTCCAAACAATAGGGTTGAAATGTCGAATAATTTAATTGTTTCGTTCATTTGTTTCTATACCACACTTAAATAATGATGTTTATGACGAGTAATCGTTCCTATCACTTTGCACCATATGTTGGAGCCTGGCTTTGTGAAAATGGGTTTAATGAGTGTGCGGAATGCACAGGCTAATATGGGACGACACTTTACGCACATGCATTAACCCCTTTTTTCACAGAGCATGGCACGATTGAATTATGGCTTCGGCTACAATTATTTAAGGAACAAAAACAGCAAATATTAGCAACGTATGTGAATCTGAAATTAAAGGGAATTATCATAAAACGACACTGTGTTGGTAATGTGTATGAGTTAAACACAGCGGCAAACTTTACAAACAATGGCTGTCTTTGTTCTTATAGATATGGTAAACATTTATATCAAATAAAACATACTACCATCATACATATTTCGTAGATTCTAATTTGAGTATAAAGGTAATATTTGAAGCCCTTTGTAAATATAAACCTATGGTTTTAATTAAATTTGTATTTAGGTAGTTTAAACACCATTATCATCAGCCTTAATTTGTAGATAATTTGAGAATAATGATAATAATCGAAGCTAGTTAAAATGATTTACATTATTTGTTTTATTTAGCAAGGTGATTTTTTACATGATTTAAATATATGTTTTGGTACGTGTTGTGTCTAATTTAACATATGTTTAACGTAAACAATGTGTTACACTAAGTATGTTAATGGTCTACATTACTCAGGAAAATTATGTTTTCTATCAGTACCGGTAGTCAGTTGTCTCTGCCCCATCTCATCAGTTTGTCAGGTAAGTAATGTTACAAGTATGTGTAATAAATCAAGAGGATAAATGTACGATGCAATCAATTATGCCAACAAACTCGCCAATCGTATGACATCGTAAAAAAGAATCTGAACATCGGTCATGAGCTTGTTTCGTGAAGCATTTAAACGCTAACGTCGATGTTTAACTTAAGGCAACTTAATTTAAGTTTTAACGCATGCTTGTAAACCATTGTGCATAAACGTATACGTAACACTTGAAATATTGCCAAAAATGGCGAGTTGTCAGTATTGTCGCGTTCTCAATACAAGATGCGCTATTGTGCAAGTTGACAAAAAACAACAGAGAAATGCAATCGCACAATACGTAAATTTGTAACAATCTGAAGGAAAAATATTTATAAATAGACGCTTTACGTTGTGTATGCTTTCAAACACTGTTCTGTTTGTGTCAGTTGACGAACGTTTTATTTAAAGTATTCGTAAGCTTATTCGTAATGCACGTGGTTTGATTAATCAGCTTTGGGGCTTTTCAGTTCGAGATCTTTCTTATTAGTTTTTTTGTAATGCAAATATTAAAGGGGCCTTGTCAGGTGTTGGTAAATTGACAAAATAAAAACAAATGTTTCGCAAATTTTCGTTACCGTGTTCTGAAATATTCATTATATGCATCTTTGACGAGTTAAAAACCTGAAAATTGTTAAGCGTTGCAACGCGAAACGATTGAATAATTTGGAGAGTTCTATTGTTGTCGTTATATTTTGTGATACCACAAGGATTGCTTATATAACGTATAAAATACATCGCTCATTGTATGAGCACGGATGACCGAGTGGCCTAAGAGATAGACTTTTGCTCCAGGGGCCAGTGGTTCGAAACCAGCTCAGGGTAACTTTATTTCTTTCTTTAATTTTATTCTTGGTATTTTATTGGAGCTTTTAAGATCAAATGTTTACATTTATCACTATAAAGCATTTAATAACAATTTTTAATACATACAAATATCAGTGAAAAGGTCCATTTAAGGTAGTTTTGCAATTAAATGTAGATGAAAAGGACGAGGCGGCAAATGATGAATACGATGCGTGTGGTGGTATGATTAATAGAACAGACGCGGATGAGATTGATGCTGCTGCTGCTGATGATGATGACTGCGATGGTGCTGATTCATATCATTTAATTGATGATGATACTTATGAACCACGCATTCGGATATCCGCTGTCATATCCGCTGTCATATCCGCTGTCATTCATTCCGGAATACTATTGTAGAGTTAAAACTTTGTGAAAACTCTCGTAAAGCTTGCGTATCATATTAATATTGAAAGGCGAAAGACGTTATTAAGCCTTGGTCTCTTTTGACAAGGAAAAGGCGGAATTTAAACCAGGGCTGTATTTTTTAGCGAGCAATCTCATTGAATCTTTCACAACCAAAAAAAAAATAACGCATTCAACAACAAGAAACAACAACATCCAACAACAACGTACTACAAAAGCAGCTCGTCAGCAACAAAATCAAACTGTGCTGAAATAGCCGATGCACATAATGTTGCCGATCACTTATCAAATCAGCTATTGCAACCGGTCGCAAACTCTTAAGACATCATGACAAATATTGGTCACCTCTGACTTAGTCTTTATCGTTAAATTCGCGTACGTAAATTTTATCCAAAATGGAAGAAGCGAAACACACATGTTCATTAGTCAATTGATATGTCCAATGCACCATGTTATTACTTCAGTAGTCGTGGGGCATGGGCTTAATAGTGAAATAGGATAAGTTGATACATTTTCACAATCGTGATACAGCGGCTATCTCCGGACTCCTCCGTAAGATAAGTCTCGAGCTGATACATTTTCTTTGTTTGTTCGTCCAGTAATTAGTCGTGACTTGTATGTTGCCTTCCTCTCTTGATGTGACCATTATTCATATAACCCATTTATGCCAAGCGTTAAGAAAAAAAGCCTTGGCAAACAGCGAAGACCCAGATGAGACGTCGCATGATGCGGTGTCTCATCAGGGTCTGCGCTGTTTGCTTAAAGGAATTTCTGTAAGAAATATTCTACATATAGAAATTTAGACATCCCTAATTTTGGAAATAAATTGTTCCAATTTAGAAGGATGGAAGAGTCATCTTGGCTTAAATGGGTTAATGTATAGAAGGATGGAAGAGTCAACTAGGCTTAAATGGGTTAATGTATAGAAGGATGGAAGAGTCAACTAGGCTTAAATGGGTTAATGTATAGAAGGATGGAAGAGTCAACTAGGCCTAAATGGGTTAATGTATAGAAGGATGGAAGAGTCAACTAGGCTTAAATGGGTTATGTATAGAAGGATGGAAGAGTCAACTAGGCTTAAATGGGTTAATGTATCCATTTTTAGTCGATGCTCGAGTTCTCGAACGGAAGTACGGCAACGGTTGATACGCAGCCTGAAGATGTAAAAGGCGAGGAGCAAATTGAACGCGGCGAGTGGGGAAACAAGGCGGAGTTCGTTCTCTCTTGCATAGGGCTCTCGGTCGGACTCGGAAACGTCTGGAGATTTCCGTACCTTGCGTACAAGAATGGCGGAGGTATATCGGACTTTCGTTCGGCAATATTCGACAGTTTCTGCTCGTTTTCAGTTTTTTTGCTATAGAATTGATAGTGGCAATGCAATACTTGGCATATTTTGTAAATGCTTTTACACAGCTGTAGTTTGTGTTTTATGTTGATGCTATTCGTTAAAAATGTTTTTGTTATTGAGTGATTGTCTTCTCTGTAACCGTGTGTTTTCATTGAGCTTGTTATTTCAATTATTGATGTATTGGCATATGAATAAAGTTTCATTTTTCCCCCAACAGCCGCTTTCCTGATCGCCTACCTAATACTACAGGTCCTGATCGGCAAACGATTGTACATGATGGAACTGGTGCTAGGCCAGTACTCTGGGAAAGGGCCCACTGGTATATGGGCCATGAACCCCAGCGCTAAAGATGAGCAATCGTGGTCAAGCGGCTTTCATCCCTAGCGGTTAACGCCAGCAACTGTTTCAAATCGGATTTTACTCTAGCACGTAAGATCAGCGTGAGTGTTCAATGGACTATGAATCATAGCGCGAAAAGTGAGCGCTTGTGTTTATAAGGCTTTCAAACTTAGCGCGAAATGTGAGCGTGTGTGTTCAATAGGCTTTCAACTTAAGCGTTTAAGGTGACCATGTGTGGCAAATGGGCTCTTAAGAGCAGCGCTAAATGTATTTATTATCGTTGTGAGAATGAGTAAACTGGTTATACAGGTTTTTGAAGGTGATATATGTCCAATGGTGCGGAAATCAAGAGTTCCTCGTGCACATATTTGTAGGTTTAGTCATTCGACAGGCAAGCAGGGTAGAGCGAAGACTTGATTTAAATCGTTTTATTTATTTATGCTCTATTTGTGTGTTGATGTTAATATTATGTTTTATGTGTTTCAGTGAGTTTTATGAGAGCAGACGGATGACTGACTTGAGATAGAAAGGGGCATTGGTTCCGGACATTTTACCATGGGATTTACATAGTTTTCTAAAAAGAATACTTAACGTTTACGATATAGTAACAGCTGATTATTTGTAGATTTCTCTAAAATTAGAGGTTTCAGGAGTTGATGAAGGCACCTAGACACCGGTCTTGAGCCATGGGTCCTCATACGTCCCCCTGCCATTAAAAGAAAAATGAAAAATGAGCAGTAAGGTTGCGTATCCCGCTCGCGGTTACACTTGAATCGTTCGTTACCACCGATTATTGTTTGGGGTGTACGTGAAGTCATGTGCACTTCTCTTAATTGATGGTAATGAATAAATCTTGTAATTATCGCAGCTGTTTTATCAAAGCTAATGCTTCACTTTATGTACTTTTCGCAAATAGACGTTGCGGATGGGCATAGGGGGCGTCCTCGGTGCGCTTTGGGCATCGGCGGCGGACGGGCGGTTGTTAGGGCCGTGGCGTCCTTGTTTGGGCTTGTGATTTTGAATTGTGTAGTTAAATTGTGCAATTGTATGATTTTGAGTTTAGGCTTGACGTCTGATGGGTATTAATAATATTCAATTATTCACATGTAACGCATGAGCATGTTTAATGATACGTATAACGACGTGTTCTACAGAATGGATTTAGTATCGTTTCAGTTCTTAAATAAATGAGAAGGATGTCGCAACGTTTACTGACGTCTCGAGACTTTTCAACTGAGCGGTGCCATTGGGGTCGATATCTGTTGCTCATTGAACACATACGATCGTCAGAAGATTTGTTTCTTGCATTTATGTGTAGAAAGCCCTGTCAGATACAAACACCCACTCCGTGCGTGTGTTTCAAGAAATAAAATACCCTGCTTGTCATGACACCTAAACAAATGTGTTTGTTTTTATTCTAAATGGTTAGATGATAAATAATTTATGTTTGTCATAAAATGTAATGGAATATAAAACATAAAGATTGGCATTTTTGTTCAATAGGATTTCAACCCTAACGCTGACGATGAGTATTTGTGTTCAATATGTATTCATCTCTGGCTTTAACAATCAGCATTCTGTTGAATGAAATATAATGATTTTTGGCTTTTGAATGCTGTATGTACACATGTATTGCATATCAATTGATCACTTTAGGAAAATATATAGCGGATGGCACTCGTTTTTGTTTCTTGAGTTTAAATATTCCTTTATTTTTGGTTTCAGGAGTCGGCATATCGATTGCCGTCATCTCTCTTGTTGTGGCAATCTACTACAACGTGATAATGGCCTACACAGTCTACTACATGTTCGCCTCTATGCAGAAAGTCCTTCCATGGACAACTTGCAAAGACGTAAGTGGCACAGAGTGTTAAATGTAGAATATCACCTTATTATACGTTTGCGTTTTTAAAATGCGAACGAATTTTGGCTTATTTTAAATGTATTCTCATTGCAAAAAGTTAATTTAATCCAACACCGCATAAATAATGACCTGCTTGAATTACTTTTGAAGATATACTTAACTAAGCAAGCAGCGAGTTTGATAGCATATTTGAGATGTAAGGTTCGCCAATTTTGGCTCACCTTTTTGCATGAATATATAAAACTACCGTTAATATGAATATATTGATGTCCGTCTGGAAAGCAATTTTAATCGATTGAAGCGTTTTTCTTCTTCTCTTATTGCCCCCTTAAAGTCATGCAAAACGTGCAGAAACGAAAACCGCATGCAAATATAGAAACCAATCCAATGGTATCATGTATTATTAATTTATTATTGAGTTAATTAGTGCCAGATAAATGTTGTCGAGATAAATTATTAGCACCGCACTTTTGTCTTCAAAACCAAGCATGATCAATATTTTTAAGGTGATCGAACCATTGTTTGTGCATGGCTTATATACATACAATGACAATTAAGAATTCGTGCAAGTTTCGAATTGTGTTGAGAAATAAAATATCGCAGTTTGGTCTAGAAGGTCGACGAAATCACTACACTTCGTTTTGTTAATTTGTATCTCTTATTGTGACAATTGTTATCGTTTCAACAGGAATGGCTGGATCTTGGATGTGTAGAGAAGACCCAGAATCAGCTTCAAGCATGCACTGGGAATTCTACCATCGACAGCATCGGGCGGTGCTTGTGTGACGCTAAGAACTACACTTTCAATGTCATGTTTGCTCCAAACTGCACCAATACGAGCAACGTCGCAGTGGCTGAGCTGTATTTCGAGTAAGATCCTTACAAATCAGCACCATTATACAATAAAATGCACTACGCTCTACCAAATCTCATAATATAACACGAATTATCTGGTAATAAACCTCTCGTCTTCACTTCAGAGTCTTGCTTTTATAGTTTTGAATGTATAGGTTTATCGTTTTAAAACAATAATTAGCCGCCAGTATGTCTGAATACTGTTAATGTAATTATTAAGCTTGCAAAACAATAAGATAAAAGCACGTATTCATTAAGAGCCATTTTTGGCCGGATATGATACTGACTACGCACTTTCTTACACAACGTATGACCTCTTCCTTAGAAATTTACTGCTGCTCGTCAGACTTATCTTCCTTTTATTGTTAGGTATGAGTATATGAATAGCACTCGTTAAATATGTGTTAAATCCATACGAGTTTGTTACATGTGTTTTCATGTAGTCACACTCACTAGGATATACTTCCCACAACTGTTGTCAGTCCACGACTACGTTCCATTGCAGGAAGTCCGTGATTCAGAGGGCACCCAACATGTTCCCCTCCGATATGGGAGCCCCAATCTGGCAGCTGGCCCTCTGTCTTCTCCTGTCCTGGATAGTGGTCGTCTTCTGTCTCATTAAGGGGATAAAGTCCTCTGGAAAGGTGGGTCTTGAGATTGATGTGCCATGATCATGTATCTTTGAGCAGGACGGAAGTTCTTACATTGCCATAGCATGTTTGCATTTGCGAATCAGTTCGTCATCGTGGTCTGTTTAACCCATTTATGCCTCATGGACTTTCCCATCTTTCTAAATTGGATCAATTTATTTCCAAAATTAGGGATGTATAGTATATTTATTTCTATATTTAGAATATTTCTTACAGAAATTCCTTTAAGCAAACAGCGCAGACCCAGATGAGACGCCTCATCTGGATCTTCGCTGTTTGTCAAGGCCTTTTTTCTAGACGCTAGGCACAAATGTGTAAATGACTTACTAGTATTCATACCAAAGTAATTATATCAACACTTGTTAGATTACATAATATTGTGTGCTTTATTTATCACAAGAAATTGTTTGACACACACTTTCCAGGCTGTTTAATTCTTATCTTTATGTTTGCTAAATATTTCAGGTTGGCTAATTCCATGTGTATACTTCATATAGCATATAGTCTTTGAAATTGTTGCTACGTTTCCCTGGTGGTTCACTTAACTGAACGGTTTGCTGATGTTATATATTTAAAGGCCTACATATGACTAACTAATCTTTATTGCTATATGCCCAGGTCGTGTATTTCACGGCCACGTTCTCTTATGTGATCCTGCTCATCCTGCTGATAAGGGGCTGTCTGTTAGATGGCCATTGACGGCGTAAAATACTTCATCATCCCCAAGTGGAGTAAACTACTCGATATTGACGTAAGTATAAACACGATTTTTAATTTTAAAGTTTTGGTTCAAACAGGGTTTTATGTGAGGCTTGAAGACTAAGATATATGCTTGAACTACTACGGTTTATGAACATGCACAACACGCTCATTGAATATAAGACTTATTTGCATATCAATCTTAGGTTTAAGAGAGTTTTTAATCATGATACTGTTTACAATTTTTTAAGAGTAAGATTAGAAAAAATTGATCAAGATAATTATTAGATTATGCCAATAGAAAGTTTATTCAGATCGTGATTAAAGAAAGCTTCTCTAAAGATCATTATTGGATTAAGCTTCTTTAGATCACGATTATAGAACACTTATTTAGATCACGATTATAGAACACTTATTTAGATCACGATTATAGAACACTTATTTAGATAAAGATTTTATAGAGCTCATTTCGATCATTATGGTATAAAGCTTTTGAGATCATGATAATAGAAAGCATTGCTAGATCACGATTAGAGAAAGCTTATTGAGATCATGCATCCGCTAAATCACAAAAAGTCTTTGATCAGTTATATATCAATAGTATTTACATCAAAATAAAAACCGCTTCGTTAGATCATACTGCGATTTTTTTATAAAGTTGTTAAAGAAAGCGATTTGCTGCACCAAAGTAGTCAATGTCCACTTGCCTTGTTTAATTTCATTTTCCTAGGTATGGGTAGCTGCAGCCGGTCAGATGTTCTTTTCACTATCCGTATCTTTTGGAGATATCATCATGTTTGGCAGCTACAACAAGTTCAAGAACAATGTCTATGGGTATGGTGAATTCTTTAGTTACTCATTGTGAGCTTTTGTGATCACCTTTTGTTCGTTGTGCGTCGTCCGTATTGCGTCGTCAACATTTATCTTTTTAAAACTATAGAGGCCACATTTATAGACACATTTTCAGGAAACTTAGTCATTATATTTGTTCCAATAATATATTGGCTGAGTTAAACATTTGGTCATTTGAGGTTAAACGGTAGGTCACTAGGTATAATAAAAAACGTTTGTTAATATTCTCGATAAAGTGATTTTGTTTGCAAACATATGCATTAAAAGCGCAATATGACCACCTCATTTTGTTTAAGGCAAGACTTTTTTGTTTAGCCTCGCTTAACAAACGTATGAGTATCTACCACTAACCCTGTTAAAAAAGTTTAAAAAAACTCAATCACATGGAAAATAAACATTTATACAAAGCATGGATACTAGAAAAATGAATATAATTTTACATGCTAAAGAAAAAACCTTAATCTTTTACATGTACATTGAATGAGTAAATGTGTATTTTCAGCGACGCTCTCTTGATCAGCGTCATGGATGTGATCACAAGTGTCATCGCCGGCTTCGTCTTCTTCACCACATTAGGCGGCATGGCAAAGCAGATAGGAGTAGATGTGCAGGACGTAGCCAAGGGAGGATATGGTCTCGCCTTCGTTACCTACCCCGAGGCTCTCTCCAACTTGCCGCCTCCAAAGCTCTGGTCAATATTGTTCTTCTTCATGCTGTTCACACTCGGTCTTGACAGCGAGGTGGGTCCACTTTATATAAGGGTTGTCATTTCAATTTTCGTATATTCTATGGACATGTGTTAATTGTCTCGATTGCATAAACTGCCTCTGGCTGAGGCAACACTCTTTAAGTGCATTTTGTGGATTTAATGCGACCGCAACCGTTAGCAGTATAGCCGTTATTTTCACGGTTTAAGGAGACCGAAGTTAATGCTTTGATTAATTGCAAGAATTCTCTTTTGGAAATGTTATGCAGTTTAGATATGCCTTAAATTAACCATTAAATAACGATTCATTTTTTTAATTAATAGTAAAGCTGTATGATTCCTGTTCCATTTAAGTTCGGTCTGTTGGAGACCGTACTGACGTGTATCCAGGATGAATACCCGCACTTACGCAAGTACAGAAGTCACATGTGTGTGGGCATCGGCATCGCTTGCTACTTCCTCGCATTGCCTTGCATTACACCGGTAAGAGACGACGCAAATACAGTCTTTACAACGTTTTGCTTAACCGGGGGTTTGTCAAAATATAAATATGAATGTAAAGAAATTAATTAGATACCGGGGACTATTTACCACTTAAATGTAGATCGCTACGCAATTGCTATTCTAAGAGTATCCATATATGCAAGACAGATATAATGAATATTTTTCAATGATTTTAGACAATATCAAGCGTGTCCGAAGACACGGAATAATTACGGCATTATCGGTCTAAGCCTTCAATCCCATCGAGTTCTTCAACGGAGGCTTATGCCAATATCATACATCTGGGTCGTGCTTTGTAAAAAAAAGGGTTTAATGCATGTGCATAAAGTGTCGTCCCGGATTAGACTGGGCAGTCCGCTCGGGTCAATCAGGGACGACACTTTCCGCCTGAATGTGATTTTTGCCAAGAAGAGACTTTCTTTAAACAGAAAATATCATAACTGTTGAAAGTGTTGTTCTTGATTAGACTTATCTGGGACTACACTTTACGCACATGAATTAAACCCCCTTTTCACAAAACACGGCTCACTTTCATTTTAATACAGCATTTTACTATGAAATTATGCAATCTCAAGTGCTTGAGTCTTTGACAAAATGCTATCTTCAGTTTGGGCGTTGTACATAACAGGCATGTTTAAAGACCTGTTTAACCCATTTATACCTAGGCCTTTGCAAACAGCGTAGACCAAGATGAAACGCCGCATGATGCGGCGTCTCATCAGGGTGTGCGCTGTTTGTTTAAAGGAATTTCTGTAAGAAATATTCTAAATATAGAAATGAATATACTAGACATCCCTAATTTTGGAAATAAATTGATCCAATTTTAGAAGGATGGGAGAGTCCACTAGGCATAAATGGGTTAAATGTACACCATGTTGTCACTAACTCAGAATCCTTGTAATGTAAACGCGTGTATTGTGTGTGTGTGTGTCCTTGCAATAAGCTGAATAAAGCATGGTATACTTTGTGCGTATTTCAGGCTGGAGACTATGTTGTTACCCTCATGGATTCCTGGGGAGCGGACTTCTCCGTACTGTTTGTTGCTGTTTGTGAGACAATCGCCGTCATGTGGGTTTACCGTACGTACGTGTGGGAACACAAATTGACATGCGTACATCACGTTATTAAATATATATACATTGGTACCTTGACGAAAGTTATGCATGTTGCATGCTGAGTCATGCTCTGTGAAAAAGTGGTCTAATGCATGTGCTTAAAGTTCCGTCCCAGATTAGCCTGTGCAGTCTGCACAAGCTAATCAGGGACGAAACTATCCGCCTTAGTTTGATTTTTGCTAAGAAGAGACTTCATTTATCGAAAAATGTCATAAAAGCGGAAGGTGTCGTCCCTGATAAGCCTGTGCGGAAAGAAAAAAAATACACGCCTTTTGACTTAAAATTAGAAATTGTGCTTTGAATATACATGTAAAAGAAACATACTATAAAAGGGAAAGCGGACTCCACAGGTTAACCTGGGACGGCACTTTACGCACATGCATTAAATCCCCTTTTCACATAGCACGGCCCATGCTCTATTTTTTAATGTTGGTCATTACAGGTGTTCACTGTTTTGTTAAGGACTGCACCTACATGCGGGAACATCCTCCTAGACCAATGATATTTTGGGCAGTTTACTGGGCCTTCTGTTCACCCATCCTCATTGGTGTAAGTATCGGCGTCTTGCTGTGAACTCATTAGGCGATATTATTGATAAATAGGAGCCGCGTTCTGAGAAAACTGAGCATAATGCATGTCCGCACAAATTTCATTGTTTAAGTAGATAAACCGATGAAATGACGTTCATTGTTTTAGTTGTTAGTGGTAAGATACTGAAAATAAGTGCAAAAATTATTACAAATAATATTTCTCACTTTTGATATACGTATTTTTCAGGCACTGTTCATGTACAGAATGATCAAGTTCAAAGCCCCGGAGATCACGAAAGACGTTCCATACCCTGAGTTTAGAAGGGAAATGAATTAGAAGTCTTCGTTATGCTCTTTCATTCTTCTCATTTTGGTAGTGAGCTGCATATTGTGTTCGCGATTCGAGTGGTTTTTGAAAACAAGTGAAATTATAAAACGATGATTCTACTTCTCTTAAAAAACAAGCCTTGAGTAGTAATCTGCCTCGAGTATGTTGCGAAACGGCATGAGTAATGGCTCCACTCACTCAGTAAGTTTTAATAGTTCTACATATCTAATATGTACAGCAAACAACCGTTTTTAAACAAGGTTTTATACTTTTACATGTACATACGGGTCTTTATGACTCTTTGTGACTATCTGACTAATACGGTGGCATAAAGGGGACATAGGCAATATTTTATTTAACAGTCTCTATGACGTGCGCACGTCATAGCTATGACGTGCGCACGTCATACAGTTGCATAAAGGGGGCATAGGCAATATTTTGTTTGACAGTCTCTATGACGTGCGCATGTCAAGGCTATGACGTGCGCACGCGATAGCTATGACGTGCGCACGTCATAGAAATAGTTAAATAATATAACATAGGAAATATTTTATTTAACTATTTCTATGACGTACGCACGTCATAGTTATGACGTGCTCACGTCATAACTATGGCGTGCGCACGTCATAACTATGACGTGCGCACGTCAAAATATTTTCTATGTCCCCTTTATGCCGCCGTAGACTTATGTGATATTTTCAAAATGTATTTTTTAACCTTCGTGGGAAATTGGAGGTTGTATAAAAGCTATACGATGTTGTAGGAAGTGTGATCTTAAAATCCCGATTAATATGTTGCAGACGAAATATTTGGATATTTATGTTGCAGACGAAATATTTGCATATTTATGTTGCAGACGAAATATTTGCATATTTAGTTACCGTGTGGTTTACATTTTAATCAGATTGACCGAGAACGCACGGTTGTTGTGTTGTTGTTTTTCGTTTAACCTTTAACGTATTTTCATATAACTGAATACAAATGGCTACGTTTTAATTGTTTGTTAAGATGTGGACAATGAACACAATTTAAAAAAGTATACTTGACACTTTTATTCTTAGCTGGCAACGTTAACAACATTAATGATTGGTTTTTGCTACTGTAATTGTCCTCTTGCATTACTTTTGACGATATCATCAATATTCGGAAAAACCTGAAGAAACAAAATGAACATAACCGAATTATCCTCTTAACAAGTTTTTTCCTATCCCGTTTGCCATAAACAAATTGTTCGTGCTTTAAGTTAACTATACACATATCAAAGTAATGGTGTTTATAATTGTTTAACTGCATATCGGCAGATGCCCATGTGTTTTTATATATTAGTTTATACAAACATATCGTTTTATAAAGCATATCTGTCTCCAGTTTGTTGTATGTTTTTATTACGAAATAATTTTAAGTTGTGTTTTATTGTCAGTCGTCATTTTACACATATGTGCGCCATCGTATATTGTATTAAGGCAAACATTTATGAAAATCAAATCAACATATGCTTATTGTACTTTTAATCAAATAACGGTATTACATTTTTGATTGTGTATAATGCACACATACTGTGCGAGTTTTAACTACTGTTATTTTACCATAATTGCATATTGATGTATATATTAAATGAAACATAACACACAGAGTCGTGAGTTGTTTTTGTGTTGAATTTGGCAAAACCATGCATTTGTCTCCACCTACATCTCAAAGGGTAGGTTAGTCGGCATAACTTTACTATTAAAAAACTTCATAGGAAAACACACAATTTATTTACCATTGTATCTGGGGTTATTCTCGCCGAACCGATTCGAGACATATTGTCACTTCGCTGTTAACCCATTTATGCATAGTGGACTCTTCCATCCTTCTCAATTGGATCAATTTATTTCCAAAATTAGGGATGTCTAGTATATTTATTTCTATATATAGAATTGTTCTTACATAAATTCCTTTAATCAAACAGCGCAGACCCTGATGAGACGCCGCATCATGCAACGTCTCCTCTGGGTCTACGCTATATGCCAAGTCCTTTTTTCTAGACGCTAGGCATAAATGTGTTAATGCAATTCTTATCCACTTAATCAGTCCACAAACACAGCACTGTACGTATTCTTAAGAATTGCATTTAAATAGATGTACCAACACACTGGCATTTACTTGAGATCATTTTTAAACAAATGCTCTGAGTAGCGTAGACGTGACGTAATTTTCTTAAAATCGCTACTTCAGTGTCTGGATTTGAAAAAAAGAACAAATCAATAAACAAACATGTTTTTATCGAATTGTAGCAATTCTTATCACTAAGATAAAAATCGCTAAAAATGATGAGGAACATACGAGGACAAATTTTTGGACAATACGAAACAATGCAAGTTAATCTATTTACGAAACTTGTCGTTACACTTGGTATTGTGATGCTTAAGTCACTTTTATGCTTTTGTTAACAATAAGTTTAACAGTTTGTGAAGTTGTTGTTGACTTGGTTTACAGTCGACATACCCATTGATTTTTATAAGGGCAACATACAATTAATTTATTCGAATTTCACGGTGTCTTTTTTTGTTTTGACCCGTTTGAACCCTGCACATTTTATAACAACTGTAAAGATTTTATATTAAAAAAAACACACTTGAATTTAAAATACTTATTTGTAAACAATTAACATAAGAAACCATCAACATAATCGGTTTCAGAAATTAATATGTGAATACACAAAATATTACTACATTTATTCACATCATGGGGTGTGCATATGTTTTTGCGCTAATTCAGATAAATAAAGCAGTTTTTGGTCAGGTCCTGGCTTTAATAAAATAAGGTAGCGAAGAAATATAGCAACAGCTGGCCGATCTTAATGGGTTGTGTAAAAATGCTCAATTCTAAGATACCAGTATTACTGACAGCCTTATTTCAACGGTTTCAACGTCACACTTATAATTTCCAGCCTTAGTAACCATCTTCCATTATTTTCTATCATCCATGAAACGAAACAATATGAGTCGTGTTCTGAGAAAACTGGGCATAATGCACGTGCGTAAAGTTTCGTCCCAGATTAGCCTGTGCAGTCCGCACAGGCTAATCAGGGACGACACTTTCCGCTTTTATGGAATTTTTAGTTTCAATGAAGTCCCTCCTTACCGAAAATCAAGTTAAGGCGGAGAGTGTCGTCCCTGATTAGCCTGTGCGGACTGCACAGGCTAATCTGGGATGACACTTTACGCACATGCATTAAGCCCAGTTTTATCATAACCAGGATCATATGAACATTAAACGTAATAGCACTCCATGCGAGCGGCAAGGTCCATGAACTGCCGCACGAGCTAAAGGGCTACCACTGGGACATCATCGTACTTTCCGAGAGCAGGTCGCTAAACCTCGGAGAAACATGAACAGAAAAAGGGCACAAGAAATGGTTCAGCGGTGAGGATTCTATCCATCGCCACGGGGTTGTTTTCATCGTAAGAAAGGAGATCGTCAACAGCGTCATCAGTTCAACCCTTATATCCAGCAGCCTGCTTTCCGTCCGTATCTCATCGAAACATAAATATATCACCATCGACCATGTCTTTGCACCTAAATTCTTATACATAGACGAAGAGATTGAATACATGTAGTTCTTAAAAGAATTAGAGCGTATCAAAGACAATGTCCCGAGTAAAGACATCATCATAGTTCAAGATAAATGGAACGCCTAGGTTGGACCAGACGCATAACACGACTTGTCAGAAACAACTGGTAGATTCATCTTATAAATTTATTTAATAAATAAATAAATAAATAAATAAATAAATAAATAAATAAATAAATAAATAATAAATAAATAATAAATAAATGTGATCGGAAATGCATTCGCGTTATAATTGTCGTTTATTCTCGTTTATCTACACGAGAACCTCTAAATAGCTCTCTCTACAGCGAACTTACACTTACATGAGTTATTTCCCATTAATTTGTATTTGCATGATGTGCTTCATATAGCAGTTACAAAGTTTCGTGCACTCACTGATTTGGAAAATCTTCACGCAATTGAAACTTAACGGTTGAATGATATCACGTAAGTAACACTCTTTGGTCCGCGATTACTGCGTGATGGGCTGGCAAATAGAGTGAGTCAACGGTTTAAATATGATACTTAAACATTCAAACCAGAAGAAGTTTTCCCAAAACCCCCAATTAAAAATTTCCAAACTGACAACAGGATCATATTTCTCAATGCGTAGTTGAACGACTGCATACTTCTTAAAGGAACATATTCACATATTCGCACAATTATAATGAGAAATAATATCATCGATTAAAAATAAATGCGTGTATTGGCGGTATAATTATACGATCAAAATAACGCTCACTTTTTAAAACATGTTTCATAATTAGTTTAAAAGTGTTTATTTTAGAATGCATAGAAAGCCTAAGGCTTATTTGAAACGCTCTTGAGTCCGTTTCTTGTTATTTGAACCAGTTCTTGGTGTCTATGGGGGAGATCTACAGAACGATCCGACAAAGGGGATCGAACCCGTGATCTCCCGATCGCTAGGTGGGCACCCTATCAACTACGCAAATGCGACTAAAATAAAATATAATCACTAATTAATAATTGAAATCATAATAATTATAAAGCCTTCGTACAAGTTAGATTGATATTAAGCACAAACATGTATAACGGACTAAGTATTTACCGACATGTCTGTTCAAAAGCCAGGAGGAGTGTCAGAGACTTAGCTTTTGCTTGCAGATATTTCAGGTGAAGGCACATTTTATTTAATAGACCATGCTCTGAGAAAAGGGTGTTTAATGCATATGCGTAAAGTATCGTCCCAGATTAGCCTGTGTAGATCGCACAGACTTGTCACATAAACTGGATTTTTGATAAGAAGAGACTTTCTTGAACCCATTTATGTCTAGCGTCTAGAAAAAAGGGTAAACAGCGTAGAGCCAGATGAGACGCCGCATGATGCGAGTGGAAATCGGAAAGATGGTTGAGTGGACGTCGTGAATTAGTCGTGTGGGGGTCGTGTGTGAACCCACCTTAAAGAATAGGGAAAAACTTACACTCCGCTTTCCACCGACAAGTATACAGTATCTTAGTCGTCGCATGATCCACAGTCGTCGTTGGAGGCGATTGAATGGTGTGAATCGTAATTAATTGAAACAATTCGAAACAAAATAGTGTGTGTTTTTTAAATAGTGTACATGTATATTCTTTTTCAATCAGTTTACACGTCCCTTTTAAGGGTCCTTTTCACGTTTTGGTAATTTGACAAAATTGAAAATATTGTTTCAGAATCGCAAATTTTCGTTGAAGTTAGGATATTTTAATACGTTAGAGAGAGTTGTTGTTGTCGTTATATATTGTGACACTACGATGATTGCTTACATAAAGTATAAAATACCTCACTCATTGTATAAGCACGGATGGCCGAATGGTCTAAGCGTTAGACATTTACTCCAGGGGTCAGTGGTTCAAGCCCAGATGAGGGTAACTTTTTTCTTTCTTTAATTGTACTTTTTTTTTACTGGAGCTTTTTAGATCATATGTGCATATTTATAAATATAACTCATTTAATGACTAAATTCATTACATGCCAAAATCTATGAAAAGTTTATTATATTCGATATTTTACATGACTGTTCCAGTCCTCTAAGCCATGCGGAACTGTCTTTTTATTAGGATCGGAGTTAGTGTTCGTGTGTCGTGTAAATCGATATCGTTGCAGGAAAACGAATACTTTCTGTCGACAGTTGTCAAACGAAAGTACGGTTGATATTCAAATGCATTATTGCTTTCTTTCCGGGACATTGTGTTTGTATGTTGATTCTGCATTAACAAATATAAATGTATATGAAGTGCAAACACAAAAAAATAAACAACGGTTGCGATAGACACCTATAAACATGGCATATACGTGTCTTGTTCTGAGAAAACTGGGCTTAATGCTTGTGTTTAAATTGTCGACCCAGATTAGCCTGTGCAGTCCGCTTGAAACTTAATTTTCGGTGAGGAGGGACTAACTTGAAACTAAAAATACCATTAAAGCGGAAAGTGTCGTCCCTGATTAGCCTGTGCGTGCTGCACAGGCTAATCTGGGACGACACTTAATGCACATTCATGTAACCCACTTTCACAGAACAATGCTCATACTGTTAGATGCGTCTAATGTCCCTTTAAGACTTAACGCTTGGTAAACTCACAACCTAGCCTCGTGATTCAGAAATCAGATCAGTTGTGCCTGGGTTTAATATCCACTGTGTTACAGCTATTCACATTTATGTTTAAGCTCAAGTTCTAAAATCATTTAACTGTATAACAAAATAATTTATATTAATAATAAGACCGACGTAAACAGATCGAGTGATAAGCTTGTTTAAAAGGGCCTTTCACAGATTTTGGCATGTTTTGAAGTTTGTCATTAAATGCTTTCTAATGATAAATGTTAACATTTGAACAGAAAAGATCCAGTAAAAAATCAAGAATACAATTTAAAAAATATATAAATAACCCTCAACCCCACATAGACCCCTCGACCATCCTTCCGCATACAATGGAAGATGTATTTGATACCATATATAAGCAATCCTCGTAGTTTCACAAAATATAACGACGACAAAAGAAATCCCTAAATTATTCATTCGTTTCGCGTTGCAACGCTGTATAATTGTCAGGTTTTTAAATCGTCAAACGATGCATATATTGGCTATATTAGAGCATGGGAAATGTTCAGTATTACTGTTTCCTCACAAATATCATAACTAAATCGAAAAGTTGCGAATCTGAAACAACTTTTTTAATTTTTCAATTTACCAAACCGTAAAAAGGCCCCTTTAAATTTAGATCCAAACCGAATTATTGACTGAAAAAAAACACATGTCCTAATCGGACTTATTTCCAAGGTCAATTGACGATTAATTGGTTAAACTTTATTTGAAGACGGTTAATACAGATACCTTTTATTTTCATTGTCTGCATCACAATGACCAATACAGTCAACATGAGCTCAATATGTTGTTATAAAGTACGCATCGTTGTTACGGTCAACAAACGGAACACTTAACCCATTAATGCCTAGTGGACTCTCCCATCCGTCAAAATTGGATCAATTTATTTCCAAAATTAGGGATGTCTAGTATATTTATTTCTATATTTCAAATATTTCTTACAGAAATTCCTTTAAGCAAACAGCACAGACCCTGATGAGATGTCATGCGGCGTCTCATCTGGGTCTACGCTGTTTGCCAAGGCCTTTTTTAAAAGCTAGGCATACATGGGTTAACTTGTAAAAATGCTCCTGGTTAAATAGCATTGAAAAACGTGAGTATACACATGTCCTTTTGAATTACGTACATGACATTACTATCAGCCGGCTGGGACCATTTGAAGAGTATCGAAGCAAAACGCGTAATTTTCTCACGATCGAATACAGGTCGGTCTATGTAAGCAATTTAGATGGGGTTAACAGTTGACTATGGTGTGAAATCTCGTCACGGGTGGATGCACATTCGTTTGTGTAAGTTAAACAAGATTACATGTTCCCATGTATATTTACCTTCTTTATTTGTGATGACGCCAGTTAAGCGGCGAAGCTGACTTAGATGATTTTTTTTTAACTAGATGTATTGAGATAATTATTGAGCGGGGAATTTTAGCGCCCACTTGCATAGCCGAAATGTTCGTCTTTTAGGCAAAGCAAACTTTAAACAATTAACTGTCCAATAATAGTTGTTGCATACAGTTTTGGATAACAATCTTCATAATTATTTGCAAACGTTGTTATGAACATACTGTATGGATTCACATCATCAAATAACCTTCAAATTTAGTATGTAAGGTGTTGAGCGGGTTTCATAATACGTGACTTGACACTTTTAACAAGATTTATGCACCATCATTTGTGCGATTTAAGATATAGTGTTGACCTTTTCTATATCATTGAACAATAATTGGATATAGATTAACATGCCAGAGTAGGAATGCATATTACGTTAATAATACTATTAATAACAACAATACTACAACAACATCATCATCAACAATAACATCAACAATACCAACAACACCTACTGCTTCTGAATCTGCTTCCCATTCTGCTACTGATGCTGCTGGTGGTGCTGCTGTTGGCGGCGCTAGTGCTGCTACAACTTCTACTACTATACCTACTTATACTGCTACTGCTGTTACTGCTACTACTACTGCTGCTACTGCTTCTGCTATTGCTATTGCTACTACTGCTTCTGCTGCTGCTACTACTACTACTACTACTACTACTACTATTACTACTACTACTACTACTACTACTACTACTACTACTACTACTACTACTACTACTACTACTACTACTACTACTACTACTACTACTACTACTACTACTACTACTACTACTTCTACTACTACTTCTACTACTACTACTACTACTACTTCTACTACTACTATTACTTCTACTACTACTACTACTACTACTACTACTACTACTACTACTACTACTACTACTACTATACTACTACTACTACTACTACTACTACTACTACTACTACTACGTCTACTACTACTACTACTACTACTACTACTACTACTACTACTACTACTACTACTACTACTACTACTACTACTACTACTACTATTACTACTACTACTACTACTTCTAATACCACCACCACTACTACTACTACTGCTGCTGCTGCTACTGCAACTGCTGCTGCTACTGCTACTTTATCTGCAACTGCAACTGCTGCTGCTTATAGGAATTGTTGTCTACTTCAGGACAAATCATTTGATGTTTTACACCATAAGCTTGTACATATTGTGTTAAACAAAACTTAAAATCAACAAATTTGTAAACAGTATTTGCTGCAAGAAATTAAGGTTGTATTCCTTGCATAGATGAACAATAGTCATTTGTGCAAATCAATTTATAGCAGACATGATTTGCAGCAAAATTCAGTTTTTTTCTGTTATATGTGAAATGAATTAAAGGGACTGTCAACAACGACGACGAAGAAAAGAAAAGTTGTAAAATACCGTATTTTTTATAATTATTAGTTTATATTGATTAAAAATATCACGACTGGTATATTACATTACTTGAAGAAGTTGTTAAGTTTTCATATTTTCAGTATATTCGGTAATAAATTTTACTGGGTATGTCTACCAGGTAACTACTGGTTAACTATAGATAACGCCAGTGGATTCATCATCATCGTCACGTGGTGAACCCAGGAATTCAAATTGTGCATGTGTAGTGAATAGTGTATTATATATATAAAATGATCAATCTACTTGCGTTATTTATAGGGTGTATATCGTTATGTCACCTATTTTCGCGACGTACTTTCGATTTCACATCGCCAAATTTTATTACCGAATATACTGAAAAATACTAACTTAGTCAAGTAATGTAATATACCAGTCGTGATATTTTAATCAATATATAAACTAATATACGATATTTTACATCTTTTCTTTTGTTCGTCGTCGTGGTTGACAGTACATTTAAGCAGAGCACGTTGTTTACGAGTTAAAGGTGTTTGTAACCCAATCAACACGGCAGTTTGAGGAAAGAACTTGTTTTCAGTTTTAAAGAATGTTTATCGATTACAGTCAACAAGTCTTGACATATTGTTAAAGCCTCCAGTTTGTAAAATACAAATAGCATTAAGAAACTGTATCGTGTGACCGAGAAATAAAACTTGACATAGGTATAACAAAGGACTGCAACATTTGTTTTATAATGGTTTAACAACACTAATACATGTATTTAGTATTTCCCTTAGATAAAAAAAGCAGGTCAGATCACAACCAACATAAACCAAAATCCTTTAAAGTACCCATCATAACAAGTAACAATTTCTCGAAATTATTTTTTAACGTACATGTACAAAGGCAAATAGAATGTCGTCTGGTTGGCAAACAAAGCAATTATCTACGTTTACTCTGTAATCATATAACACACCATTAACCCATTTATACCAAGTGGACTCTCCCATCCTTCTAAATTGGATCAATTTATTTACAAAATTAGAGATGTCTAGTATATTTATTTCTCTTTTTATAATATTTCTTACAGTATTTCTTTAAACAAACAGCGCAGACCCTGATGAGACGCCGCTAGGCATAAATGGGTTAATTCTGCCGTTAAACTACATCATTATATCGCAAAACATAACAGTGGTAGCCCGAACAGGCTAGTCTGCGACGACACTCTCCTTTGCATAATATTTTCGTTCAAAGAAAGTCTCTTCTTAGCAAAATTTATGTTCAGCGGATTGCACAGGCTAATCGGGGACGACGCGTTACGCACAAGCGTTTTACCCCTTTTCACAGAGCACGGCTCATATATAAACGATTCAGAAACACCGGTAATTGATAATGCTGGTTATTCAACGCAATAATGTAAAATACAATATTGTTAATTTACGTTTAATACACAATATGTTTACATAAGAATATCGAGCTCATATTTACACAAGCTTTTAAACAGGATTTAACGAAGGAATTATTTGACATATTGGTTTCATCTTATCACCTGCATTGAACATATATCAAGCAATAACGACACGTTTATATTTTAAGCTTTTACCTTTAAAACGAACTCATAGGAAAATGATCAGTCTTTACGCAAATATAGGCTTATCAGGGACGACACTCTCCGCAAAAACTTTAATTTTCTATAAAAAGATACTTTCTTGCCAAACCGACCTTAATGTTTGGTGAAGACGTTAAACTTGTTTTGTTACTGCAGGTTAAGGTTTCTATAGTTTTGCACAGTCGTCCACATTCGCTTAATCAAACAGATTCTACACAAAGCGAGGAAAAAATACTGGGATAATTGGAATGTGTCTAGTATTGAACATCATTTATAATATAACTTATTTAATATATCGTTGTCCCATTTTGACAAGAGAAATTAAGCCGACATACATTTCATATTTATTTGATTTGTTAGAAGATGCAAACAGCAAATATAATGATACATTATAATATGTCAACTGTTTGAACTGACGACTCCGGTCCCCTTCTTTAAGAAGGACTTATGGAATTCCCTCATAACATTTTATTCTTTTCATCGCTAAGAAACAGACAGGCAATCTAAAAAGACAGACAGATGACCAAAAGAGATGCCGTTGGTTACATAAATACAAGCGATGAATGAATTACGTAAACGACGCATACATCAATATTACTTATACAAGTATCTAACACTGATGCACGTTGAAACGATATATTTCATCTGTTTAATTTGATTCGCTCGAAAGCTGAGCTCTAACAACAGCAAAATACTGCTGTATGTTTTGGAATTCTTTTGTTACATAATTCTTTGGGTTGTTATAAGCGCTCCATTGGCATTTGTTCGAATATAAGCTTTAAGTTATTATCCGTTTTGAGCAACCTAGATCAAAAACAGCTGTATTCCATGAACATATATTTTTCGAATCACTGTCAGTTGAAGCTTTTCAGGTATGAATTTGAATTTTCATTTTTAGTATACACACTGTGAAAAATAAAAAACTCATAAATTGTATATTACATTTTTCAACATGTTTACATATAAAAGACCGTTTTAACAGACAATTACCGTGTGAGCCTAATGAGCTAACTATTGCAAATTCATCCATTTACATACGCGTGTAATCCTCCCCGTTAGCAAACACTGCAGGATTGTCAATACCATAAACTGCGACCATGTCAACACCGTTGGTGTTGGTCAGGCGACGTTTCATACTGCCGTCGTTGGGTCCCCAAGTTTTATCGGGCGTGGTTATCATTCGAAGGCGCTGGAACAAGTTCCCTTTTGCGGTAAGCAATTTGTAGAGAAACATGACGGGTATTGGGATAAGAACCAAAGCGGTGAGGCCAAAACCGATTCCTTGAGCAAAGTCGGGGAATGGAACTCCTTTTGAAATTTCCGGTGCAAGTTCCTTGAATCTTATCATTTTGTAGATGAAGAGAGCCTGGAAATAAATATGTTTATAACTGTACCACCATACGGACGCTGGAAGGCCAATAATCCCTATACAATTACATATCATGCCGCTTTATCACGGTTCTGACGCTGAACGATCAATACACACTATACTCAAACTAAATGTCGTCTCACTAAATGTATCTTACCCCAGTAAGCAAAGGCGAACACACGAACCAACAGAAACCCCAGAAGTACTTCGGCCGAGGCTCATATCCCAGCATGTATTTGCAATCCTGCATTACCCGATCGACTCCTGAAATAAATCTTGTTAGAATAATAATAAACACGGGCTTTTGCATTAAAGCACTATCTCAATTTCAAAATAAATACTATAAACATATTTTTAATGATCAATTATATAATGTATTTTAGGTGTTAACGCATGTGTAATTGAAATATTTACATCGCATTTTGGTCTCTAATACTTTCCTGTACTCAAGACAAAAATGTTAATGAAAGCGATACACCTCATACGTAGTTAGTTTCATATACTCACTAATACAAATGGTATTCATACAACTGACTGTGTAGTGCATGCACAGATCGATGTACTTACCGTACACCCACATGATAGAGATACTCTCACAGGTAGATACGAAGAGGACCGAGAAATCCGCACCGTAGAAATCCATCAACGTCACCACATAGTCTCCGCCCTTGAAAGCACAACAAACTTCTTAACAATGTGCACAACGTGTTAGATTGTATGGGCATGTTTCAGGTTCTCACAGTTTTCTAGTTCTATTACGGCTGGTCAGTTAACCTAGTCTAACATTTTCCGGCAAAGATGAGTCCATACCGCTTATTGCGCTATAGATACGGCTAAAAGTTCAATTGAGGAAATAGCGCTATATTGACAATATAGCTTGACATCTGCATACTTAAAGGTACTTCATGTATATTGAATAGTGTGACAAGGTGTACATTACAGAGGTGGAATCACGTACAATAAAGTCATAAATCCTACGAAAACATAAGGCAACAATTTCAATATTATATCAGTCACCAATGTCACTCTCCTAGATTACAGAAAGTGATAAAATGGTAACTAAAAGACTATGTTATTTGTGCAGCACGTATTCCTACCGGGGTAATGCAAGACAGGGCAATGAAGTACATTGCGATTGCAAAGCCGATGCACAGTTGAGACTTGTACTTCCGAAGTTTGGGCCACTCGTCTTGTATACATGTGAGAGTTGTTTCCAGGAGAGCAAACTAAAAAATTAAAAATTAAAAACACGGCATTATAGTTTGTAAACAAATGGTTTTCGATAATTTAAATACTGTTAACAAGTAGTTCAGAAACAATCCTTCATGGAAAAAAAAATGTTTAGACGCAATAACAAATTGATGTTGTTTTTTCATAACCCAGTGCCTTTATCAGTGATATTAAAGTACAATATTATTGCTGATTTCTTTGCACAAACTGACGTCATAAACAAAATGTGGCAATATGATTTCAGTTTCAAGGTTCCATAAATGTTTTGAAACGATAATGCTTATCTGATATGATATTAACAAACTTGAATATACTTGTAATTTGAAATGTGCTTGATACGGTTAATTATGTAGAAGTTTTTTCTGTTGAAATAATTAAGTTAATTTTCAAATGTCCCCAACATTCATTATTTTTATAATAAAAATGTAGGAGAAGAAAAAAAGCTATTTTTACTCAGTTTCACCCACCTCACTGTCGAGACCGAGTGTGAACAGCATAAAGAAGAATAGTATTGACCAAAGCTGCATTGGAGGCAAGTTGGAGAGAGCCTCGGGGTAGGCCACGAAAGCGAGACCATATCCTCCCTTGGCCACGTCTTGAACGGACACTCCGATTTGCTTGGCCATGCCTCCAAAAGTGGTGAAGATGACAAAGCCGGAGATGATACTTGTGATAAGATCCATGGTACTAATCACCACTGCGTCACTGAAAAATGCGGCGTGTTACGTTACAAATGATGTTCAATGACAACAAGATCCATGGTACTAATCACCACTGCGTCACTGAAAAATGCGGCGTGTTACGTTACAAATGATGTTCAATGACAACAAGATCCATGGTAATAATCACCACTGCGTCACTGAAAAATGCGGCGTGTTACGTTACAAATGATGTTCAATGACAACAAGATCCATGGTACTAATCACCACTGCGTCACTGAAAAATGCGGCGTGTTACGTTACAAATGATGTTCAATGACAACAAGATCCATGGTACTAATCACCACTGCGTCACTGAAAAATGCGGCGTGTTACGTTACAAATGATGTTCAATGACAAATAAGACTTACAAAATATTGATGCTAGATATAGTTTATATTGTGTTATGTTGAACTAATGGCACGTTTAAGTCTTCGCAATCGCGGTTTCTGCAAGATCATGTTTTTTTAGAACATTTACGTATAGATGTTGTTCTTGAATTTGGTGTAGCCGCCGAACATCTGTATACCTCCGAAGGATACCCCCAACGAGAAGAACATCTGACCAGCTGCAGCGGCCCACACCTATAAATATATTATACAAATGCGCCTCACGATGTGAAAAGTGGGTTTTATGCATGTGCGTACATTCTCATCCCAGATTAGCCTATGCAGTCCGCACAGGCTAATCAAGGACGACACTTTTCGCTTTTTTGATATTGTTCGTTGAAAGAAAATATCTTCTTAGCAAAAATTAACTTTAGGCGGAAAGCGTCGTCCCTGATAAGCCTAAGCGAACTCTACAGGCTAATATGGGACAACACATTACGCACATTCATTAAATCCCCTTTCCACAGAGCTCGCCCCAAATATTGTTCATATTTTTTATTTTTTTTCTCCAATAATCGCAAGTAAGTTAATTCGAAACAGAGATCGTTGGCATGCTATAATTATGACAACCACTGCTGGAGTTACTATGTTTTTCCACGTTTTTTGTGCTTGTTGCTCTATACGTTTTCATTGAAGCCGATTTTAAAATTTGCACTGAGAAAATGAAATTCTTCGTTTACATAAACGTTTATCACCTGAAGAAACGATACTTCAATTCAAATCAAGAAATATTCAATAGCAGATTATGTAATATTCATGATCCAATCAGTTGTTCGCGAAATTAATCGAGAATATCATTTAAAAAAGTAAAGCAAGTTTTATAATTGTGCATGAATGTTCGAACATGTCATACCCAACTCTTATTTTTGTTGCTGTTTGATCAATGAATTCGTATATTTAGCAAATAACATCGCCTTAAAATAACCCGTTTATGTATTTGTATTAATATATATATCGTTATTGTGACATATTTTGGGTACTGTTTATGAATGTTTCTTATAAGGTTAAGCTTTTAGTAAAGTACAATTATTACTTCGTCAGTCGAAAACGACATTGGTCGAGTAATGCTTATTGACTGTCATTACTTTATGTAGACGAACGATAGACACGCATGTCCTCTAATAACATAAAGTTCACAGTGGAATACACATGCAGCAGTTCTATACAAACAACTCTTACCTCTAGTTTGAGCAGTTGGCTCCATTCGGGGACGATGAAGAATTTAACACCATCAATTGCCCCGTCCAGGAGACTGCCTCGGATAAGAAGGATGATAAGGATAACGTACGGGAACGTGGCAGAGAAGTAGACAACCTAGGGAATGTAGCAAAGATAGACACGGCTATAATAGCAGTAAAGCGTGTAGAATCCTTGCTGGCGAGTAAACAAACTGGGCAAGTGGCACACATGGTTGTAATTAAAATGATGTTTATTAAACCATTATGCATACAAGCACAATGCAAATGTAAATAGGAGATAAGTACAAAGTATGTTGAAATGTCGCTAAACTATAATTAGTATGATACTAATTAAGCCATTCAACATTAAACGAACTTGAAATTGACAATTAACCATTCAGTATTTTAAATCACAATTAAATACAAACATAGGTTTATTATTATTTATTGTTATTATTATTTATTGTAACTTGTGCCATCACTAGTCTGACTGTATATACATAATCATCACAAGGTGGATAACACCGTAATCACACTGTGCACATAATAAATTCAAGTAATATGGATCTCTACACATTAATTCAGTGACCTTGGTAAACCTTTTAGACATTCGTTGCAAAACCGTTTAGATGACTGTAGTATTCTTACAAAGGGGGAAAATATAATATATTGTCAGTCTGATAAAGTTCGTGACACGACGTTTGCATTTAATTAACGGTCAATTTATTATAGGTAACCTTTTGCACTCGTTTTGAAACAAGTAACATAAGAAATGTGGTGTCATTGATGTTACCTTTCCAGAGGACTTGATCCCTTTTATAATGCAAGCACATACAATAATCCATGCCAGAAGGAGACAAAGTGCCAGTTGCCATTTAGGGGCTCCCATGTCATCGGGATACATGTTCGGGGCGAGTTGGAGAACCGTCTTGCTGGAATAGGTCAAGAGATATAGTTGACCTTACAGTTTGTTAATGAGACAATATAAAGCAAACACGCAAAGTAAGTGAATATACGGTTCAACTGTATATTAAATTCCCTATTTATACGTTATTGCATTACATTCAAGGACATCATATCACAAGAAATTACTTTTAGGATATATCAAAGTGAGAAATTTAGAAAATGAATGCGAAAACGACAAAGCTATATATCATCTATTGCTGTACACGCTCTAGTGAAATTTCAATTCTGTTTTTTTTTCGGGCAGATAACGGCATTGTGATAGTTTAAATTTTAGAGGATATAAAGATGGTCTCTTGATCTAAAATGTGTTTCTGACATATACACAACTACTTGGAAACAATGACATTGGTTCACATTTAGAATGGCATATACACATTCTAAGTATTTTATGTACAAAAAATTCGCCAATAATTGCCATGTACATTCTTATTACACATGTGACAGCCATGGTGCTTAAAGTATACTGTTGTTCTTATTTTCTTATTTGTAACAGTTATTAATCTACTGACATAATATAGCTACTGTTTTTGACGGCGTGTTAAAGAAATGGAAAATAAATTTTATTTTAACACTGGATTTTCTATTGCCATACAATGTTTGATATGCACGGCTTATGTAACAAAAGGCTTGTATAAAATGCAACAACAATGAATAGGACGATATAATTTTGCGACACTATAATGGAAAACAAATACTTTTTTATTAATTGTCTGAAAAATAAAAATTGCATTAAGTACAACAATATCGCTATTTGTGCTAAGTATTACAAGACAATACCCATATATACTTACTAGAAATACAATTCGGAGACTGCTGTGTTCGAGTTATTGGTGCAATTCACTGAAAGCCCCTCATTGAAAGTGTAGTTTGTTTTACTGCAGAGACATTTACCAATCATATCAAGGGTTGCATTGCCGGTACAGGTTTCAAGTTTGGGGGTGGTCTTTTCGACGCAACCGATGTCAAGCCATTCCTGACAGAGATAGATATGTTTTGTTCTATACGGATCTCATTGGGCCTGAGTTTTATACTGGTTACAGAATTCATTGCAAACTAATAACTTATGAATGATGATGATGATTATGATGATGATGATGATGATGATGGTGGTGGTGGTGGTAATGAAGAAGAAGAAGGAGAAAAAGAAGAAGAACATGATGATGATGATGATGATGATTATGATGATGATGATGATGATGATGGTGATGATGACATGCGGTAGTATAACTTCATTAAAAAAAAGTTTAATGTATGTTTTCATTGCATAAACTGAACAGTATTATTGCGTTTAACTTATCACCGAAACGATATAACAGTGCGTTTAATAAAGATATCCACACTTACATCTGTGCATTTTGTCCACGGCAAAACACTCTGCATTGAGCCGAAAAAATAGTACAGTGTATATGCCATAATCACGATGTAGTAGATGGAGACTATAAGTGATATGATGGCCATGGACCAGCCTATACCTGTCATAATGAAATTATGTTGTTAATTAATCACCAGCCAAGTCTGAGATGTTACATTGGTCATTATACAGAAGGGAGAATATGCTTTTTTTCCAAATAACATCAATATGTCGATGCATTGTAAGCATGTTTTTTTATTGTTGTTTTGTACTCTCTGTGGTAAATTATATTGAAGGTAAACTGCACATTAAACAATTGTTTCATCGTAAACTGTGTGTAACTATTTTGATTTCTGAATAACTGAGTATAAAATATCCCGATTCCATGAAATGAATGTTAAAGCAAGCTTATTACGCGTATTTTTAAACGAACGATCATACACATCTAGAAAATGGAGCGTGGTCCAAACCATCCGCATTTGGGTTACCGTGAGTAATACACCGTAATTTAAGAACATGTATAACCAGATAATATATATTCCGGTAAGAGTAAACCAACGTAATAACGTACTTAACTTCATTAATTAGACAAAACTAAGGTATATGGCTAGTTCAATAATTACCTTTTGCACAAGGATTCATGGCCCATATACCGGTAGGACCTTGTCCTGAGTACTGGCTGACCACGAGCTCCATCATGTACATAGGCTTGCCAATGAAAACCTGCAGGACTATGTAGGCGATGACGAAGGCAGCTAAATTGAAATAGAAAGTAATGTACAGATGTATACAATAAATAAGCGCAGTCATCTTGGTTGTGTGTAAGGTCGGCACGGAGAGGGCTGACATTGACTGAGAAGCATTTGCATAACATAGTTTCAATAAATTGTTATAGGTAAGTCCACAGTCAATTTGTTGTTATGATTCATTCACCGCGGACCGTAACGATTGCATTTAAGGATTACCGGGGAATGTATTGCCATTTCCAATTATTAAATTATTTGTGTTCCTTTTTTTAGTCAAAGTCATTAGTATACCTATTCACCTTTTACAATGACTTGCCAATAAGGTACAAATGGGCCGGATTCAAGATAAAAATGCAAATAATAATGGTCATTACCTATAAATAATGCAGGCAAAATCAGCACACACTGTCGCAGATAATATTAGTTTTATAGCACGCGTTCATGGAATTACATATTATGCTTTGTAACAACATACCTTATATGATCAGCACTTTGCGAAGTAAATTAAAGGATCGGAATTCAATATATTAAAGTGTCGATTTGCAATACATACTATTATATCGTGTTTACCTCCACCATTTTTATAGGCCAGGTACGGGAATCGCCAAACGTTTCCCAAGCCGACTGACATGCCTATACAGGAAAGCATGAACTCTGCCTTGTTGGTCCATTGATCTCGCTCAATCACCTCCTCAACCTTGACATTTGCATCTACGTCAATGTCCACTGATGGATTGCTTTCGCTTGCTGCGTATGCAGGCTGAAAAATTAACGCACCAACAATATTTTTTCCATATTCTATAAATGATTATTAGAACCTAGTTGATCAAATATTTAGTGAAGTAATACTATTTGTTTTTGTTTGAGTGGAAAACAAAAGCCCTTGGTTACAATAATGAATTGAATCGCTGCGTATAATTGGCCAAACACACTATAGTAGAATGTATGGATACCCGTCTTCAAATTGTGTCGACCGACCGACCGACCGACCGACCGACCGACCGACAGACAGACAGACAGACAGACAGACAGACAGACAGACAGACAGACAGACAGACAGACAGACAGACAGACAGACAGACAGACAGACAGACAGACAGACAGACAGACAGACAGACAGACAGACAGACAGACAGACAGACAGACAGACAGACAGACAGACAGACAGACAGACAGACAGACAGACAGACAGACAGACAGACAGACAGACAGACAGACAGACAGACAGACAGACAGACAGACAGACAGACAGACAGACAGACAGACAGACAGACAGACAGACAGACAGACAGACAGACAGACAGACAGACAGACAGACAGACAGACAGACAGACAGACAGACAGACAGACAGACAGACAGACAGACAGACAGACAGACAGACAGACAGACAGACAGACAGACAGACAGACAGACAGACAGACAGACAGACAGACAGACAGACAGACAGACAACAGACAGACAGACAGACAGACAGACAGACAGACAGACAGACAGACAGACATCGTCTTCATGCTAGAATATACACATTATTTCAGAGTTCACGCATGGTTTACTGCCATATTTCACTGTGTAATCCATGTATTGGTTCCTGTGAAAGGATTCGTATAATATGGCATGTTGATTGCGAACATTTTTTGTTCACTGACGAGCTACAACCGTTGGTTTTACAATCATCAGACTGATCTTTAATAAAAGACGGGTTTGCGATTATTTGTTAGCCAACGGCTGAATGATAATGTCAGCTTAGTGCGTGAAAATGCGCGTGCCTTTAACTATTTTGAACTCCCAGAACAGTGCGTTGACAGATCGAGTGAATTGATCTTAGCATTATTCATTTTGTGTTAGTATCGTGCTTTTTCTATACTGTATCGTTTAAGCAATCCGTCAGTTGTCGAAATAAAATACTCATGGATTTTAAAGGGGCCTTTTCACGTTTTGGTAAATTGACAAAATTGTTAAAAGACTTAAAACAACAACTGAAAAGCAAACCAGAATAACAATAGAAATACAGACACTGAAGAAACACTATCAAGCAACAAATGCGTTTAACGCGAGATTATACGATTTTGTCAAATATTTATTAATTTATATTAAATGTGTAAAAAACGTATTTAACATATATTTTAATATAAATTAAAATAAAAGTTATGAACAACATGTGTCGAAAAATGCGAAATAAGCCAGATATTTAATTCTGAAAACAAAAAAGGCTGTACAGTCGAATTCGCCAGCATGTAAATCGTGCATGTATGATGTGAATCTAAATGTAGTTAAACGGTTCATTTTAAATTCCTGCAACGATATCTATTCATTCGACACACGAAGACTAACTAAAAAGACGATTGCTACGATTATTGTAGGAAAATATGTACGAAATATCTTCGTCACAATCGGCTCGGGGCGCTTATTTGTCTTTGCTGCGTTTTATGAAATTCGTCTTCAATGTATAATTTTCTTGCCTATTTTGTTTTATTGTAACATATTTTATCAATATATTAAAATTTAACACATATACAAAATCTTATAATCTCGCTTTAAATTGACAAAATTGAAAAAAGACTTGAAACAAAAACGGAAAAGCAAACCAGAATAACAACAGAAATACAAACACTCAAGAAACAGTATGAAGAAACAAATGTATTAAAGGGGCCTTTTCACAGATTTTGGCCTGTTTTGAAGTTTATCATTAAATGCTTTATATTGATTAATGTAAATATTGCATCTAAAAAGCTCCAGTAAAAATTCAAGAATAAAATTAAAAAATGAAAAAAAGTAACCCTCAGCAGGGCTCGAATCATGGACCCCTGGAGTTCTGGAGTAAAAGAAAACCACTTAGACCACTCGAGCATCCGTCTTCATACAACGACAGGAAGTATTTTATACTTTATATAAGCAATCCTCGTAGTTTTACAAAATATAACGACAACAGCAGAATTCGAAATCAGAGTCTCCACAGTAGTCAATCGTTTCGCGTTGCAACGCTTTATAATTTTAAGGTTTTTAAACCGTCAACAAATGCTTATAATGGATATTTTAGAGCATGGTAAATGTTCAGTTTGACTGTTTCCTCGCAAATAACATAACTACAACGAAAATTAGCGAATCTGAAATTATTTTTTTAATTATGTCAATTAACCTAAACGTGAAAAGGCCCCTTTAACACATATTTATGTCGAATGTTATGTCGGGCTTCACGAGTAATTATTATGTTGATTGGTTAATATGTATAAAAACAGACCAATTAAATATGTATTTAGGTTAGTAAAGGCAATTATATGTCTTTACAATTCTTGCTTATAATTGGTAACGCACAGTCACATTTTAGTGTTTAGTGAACAAATCGTTAAACTGGTCATGCATCTTTTTTTAACTATAATTTATTAACCTGCTCTATCATCCGTTTCTTGTGTAGAGAGGCGTTTAAAACTGGTTTAACAAGTTTAAAAAATGGATTTCTTCCTACAATGAACGCCTGTTTACTTTCGTATTTTAACCTATTTATGCTTAGAGTCTAGAAAAACGGCCTTGGCAAACAGCGTAGAGCCATATGAGACGCCGCATGATGCGGCTTCTCATCAGGGTCTGCACTGTTTGCTTAAAGTAATTTCTTTGCTTAGAGTAATTAAGAAATATTCTAAATATAGAGATAATTGTACTAGACATCCTTAATTTGGGAAATAAATGTATCCAATTTAGAAGAATGGGAGAGTCCACAAGGCATAAATGGGTTAAGGGATAACGTGCGCATTAATCACTGCTCATAAGAGTGGATTTTTGAAAATGAAACACGGCTCTAATTTATATATTTATATTGACAATAAACGTATTTATTATACATAGCATACGTGTCCTGTTAACAATAATAGAAATATGCTGTGGGGGTAATTTGTAATATATGTGCGGTAAGCGTTCATACGTCAGCTATTGTTTTACTGTAGGTCGACTTTTTCAATCCAATGATGTTTATATTTTGTGATACATAAAGCACAAAATAATGACTACCTTAAAGGCTCTATAAAGGTGAAGATACGTAATTATTTACAGATTTTTAAATATTTTTTCATATTTAATTTATAAAGGTTATAAAAAAAAACAATATATATATGGTATTGGTCATAATAATAAAAAATGAGCAATACAACTTGTTTTGAGCTGAAAATAAAGTGTCCTCCAAGTCAATTGTGTTTACAAACAATCAGTTTATTTACATTGCTGTTTACTCGCGAAAGAGAAAGTGAAAGTGACTCAGGTCACCAAAAATATAGCGATGACTTTTAACGTTTTCCGGTATCACTCACAATGTAGGTCTTTTCTAAATGGTTAAAACGTTTGTAGTGATCTAATAAGTTACTTTCTGCTGGTAAAAAGTTGTTAAAATAGAATTAAAATTGAATTTTCTTTCGGCTATTTTTAGCATATGTTAACGCTCTGAGGCTACACATCACATTAGTTGCAAAAATGTAAACATTTCTTCCAATTATGAAACGGGTTTATCTTCCATAATTCTTGACAACGTTGTACCTAAGCTGTGTTATTAGCAGTTTTTATGCAAGAGTAACTGAAATCCGGTAAAAATTAGACCAGTTGATATGCATTATAATTGGATTTGTGACCTTTATAGAGCCTTTAATAATAAATCTTGTTCAGAGAACTCCCTTTCATCAACTTCTTCACATTTTTACATATGATTGAGGATATTTTACTTGATTTGTGAACTCACTTTTGCGTTTTCATTGTGTGACCATTTTTTCGACGTCGAAACCTCAATGTTAATGCGCATTATTCCTTGCTGTTGATATCGTCATGACGGCTATGGCGGCCTTAAACCAATTGCAAACCAACGAAATATCGTTAGAACGCGATCTTTAAACTTCGGTGTTTAGTTTACAACTATAAGAAACTGTGTGACGGATCGGAGTATTTAAATAACATTCAAGCGCTTGTGAAAGGTTAGCCAACGGGCATGTGATAGAAAACGAACAAACACTTTACATTAAACAATATTGAGTAGGTTTGCTGGACACATTTGTGACTAATTCTGTATCGCTAGTCATACTAGTGTTGATGGCAATTGAAGCGTTGCCCTTGTTTCGTATATTATATTCTGCCTTGGGATAAACACGTGCATGTATGCGACCAAAATACTTTGGTACAGTGATATGTAAACTAAAAAAAAGCTTACGCGTATAATATATGTAACATTTACAATTACACTGTTAGCATACATGTCCATAAGTGAAAATTTAATTCGTTACCGTGCATAACATTATGTTTATGTTGTTTTCTAAAAGGTGCATGCTTTAAAAATGGGAAATATTTAACTATCTTGACGTAAATCCGCAAATGTTATTATTGTTCATGCACTAATACACCAAAAAGAAGGCGTTGTTATGAGTCAGTGAAAAAAAAGTCTGTCTCACAAATCCTTCATCCTAAAATATCCTGTATCAGATTATGCAGCTATTACTATTAATATTTAACAATTTTGACATAAATACGCAAATTTTATTATTGTTCATGCACTAATAAACCAAAAAGGAGGCGTTGTTACGAGTGAGTGAACAAAAACCTGTCTCACCAATCCTCCATCCTAAAATATCCTGTATCAGATTATGCGGCTATTACTATTAATTTGTGCAATTAAAAATCACGTTTTATATAAAAAATAGACACACCAACTTTCTCGCGTATGCGAACGGAGGTTTTAAATGTTTTACGTACACTTTACCACCCTTGTTCATCATTGTCCATATACAACATCCCACACTTCTCGCGTTTAAACTTGTTGATGACAGCATGCCATCTCTGTATAACTTAGTTATTTGCAAAACCATTTTGTTGTTGTTGTAAGCATTGCACTGTGGAACAAAGTGGACATGAATGTTGGAGAACATATTTTTTTTATTAAAACAACATTAGTAAAAGAAGTTTCATAGCTCAAGACGTTGCAAAGATACACGTTTGGTTGCATTTTTACCTTTCTCCAGCCCTTGCCAAGCATTACCGAATGCGCGCGCAATGTATTAAAGTGTTATACAATGCGAGTAAACTTAAACGACAAGGTAGGATAATTAAATCAACCTAGAAAATAACTGTACGCACACTAGCAAAGATTGAACTAGCGCTGGAATGGGTACAGTGGTTTTTGTACATAGTAGTTTACCTTCCGTCTCAATAAAAACCAATATCAAAGATAAGATCATGTGTGATGAAAACACATGCCCATTATTTTGTATTGCAGATACCGCGGGCATTGTTCAGATAACCGCTATGAAGTAATAATGGCATTAACCCTGTACTTATTCTTTGTTACAACGCAGACGCTTTTATCATTTTCAAAATGCATTAAATATATTGTTTGCGCCTTAAGGAAAGTACCGGCGTACTCTTTTGTTATACTTGTCACACGTTTTTAAGCTTTGCAGAGCAAAGCTGTTTTAACGAACTTAGTGCACAAATCTATGTGGGGAATATACAAAATGAATGTCTAAATCAGAAGTAGACATTATAACGTATTGCATGACCGATTCATATACAAGCTATTTGAATGGGCTGGGTATGGAATTCACGATCCATAATTTGCAACCAAGTTCTGTACAAACTGCGCTAGCTAGATTTGCATTCATCACTGTATAGTATTATGTCCGCATTGCCAATCCTTCAATTATCGCAAGATTTTGAAGTCGATGTAAGATCGACGAAAGTAACTCTGGAGCGACGTATAGCGATAAATGTTTAATGCGTTCAACCTACCCCGCGTTTTTATGAACTGTTTATTCAAAACTTTTCGCTCATTAGAGTCCTTGCGTGGGTAGATCTTAGCCCGTTCAACAGGTTAATAATGGTGTCTGTACGTTCTATAGTGAACACAATTTCGTGTCTGTACAAGTTAATTATAAGCAGGGCTTTTCACTCTTATATAACAGGGGACGAAATTCGGCCCCTTCCCAATTGAAAATAAGGTCATTTTTTCCCAAAATTGATAGAGGAATTTCCCAAATTGTAAAAATAAATTATTTTTTTTTACTTTGACATATTGGGCATCTCCCAAATTGAAAGCAATGAGCTCTTATATGAATTAGAATGCACCACAAGGTGTCTTTTAATACGTCTGCACAATTAAAAAGACCCTGTTTCAAAAACTTTCAAAAACTTTACAAAACACGGCCTTCCCAAAATGAGCAGTTATCGCACATGAAATTCCCAATTTGAAAGGCTAGGACCTCTTCCCAATTTCCAGATGAAAAACCCTGATAAGTCATCTGCCGGCTTAACCGGATGGGACTATAGGTTAACCCCCTATCCGTCCTAATGTTCGTCCGTGACATCGTCTGTTCGTTTGTTCGTCAGAAGCTGTTGATAAGCACACACCGTTAGGGTAATGAAACGGCGTATATGGATAGAGGACCAGTGGGGATAACTAAACACTTTTTCATTAATGCGGTTTACGGCATTATTTCAAAACCAACACATGGAGCATGATATCAATAAAACAGAACGTAAGTTAGATACCAGCATTAAATCGGTTATGTACGCCTGTTCGTCCGTCGGTTCGTCCGAAAAATCTAGATCCTTCAATAACTCAAAATGTTTTTAACCATTCAGTATATGGATATATGGCCATACAGGAAATATGCACGCTATATCAGGCGATTTTATCAGACAGCATAGTGGTTTTAGGCAGAGAATACAGGGGACAATAAAATCTGAACCCTGCGGCAACGCTAAAACGAATAAATTATTTCGATGAAGCTCAGTTATTGAAGCTTATGGTGATCCTATTCTTGCCACGATAACATTAACATTACATAAAAGTGCTGTTTTGTATGTAGCAAACCTTGTGTCTACCTGTATCTTACTTAAATAAATAATCACTTTGTAAAATAGATTTATGAGTATAATATTAATATGCTATGGGTGTAGTTTGCTTTGTATCTCTTTTAACTTTGTGATGTAACCTGTGTTCAATATTTCTTATTATTTGTAATCAAAACTATTGTTTCAAAATATTTTATGAGCTGTTTTCTTTGTGCATATTACGTGTTCTATAATTGAATAATATATTGTTTAAAATACCTGAATTAATTTAGAAAATCATTTTACACTTAGTACCATATATATAATGCGTTCTTGTTTTGATAACGTAAAGACGGACAGGTTAATGGCATTTTGATATGAAACCCTTTTCTAAAGTTAAATAAATGTGTATCGCAAAGAATACTTACCCTGTCTTTACTATAGCCCAACACAAAAGCAAATAACAAGGTTTAAACACGAATCGATATGATTGCAAGAATGTTAGAAACAATGAGTGAACAGTTTTATGTTTTGACGAAACTAAGAAGAATATGGAGGCTTTTTTTATATTGCAATGCTGTTGTTTCATTTGCTGTTCATATTGATTGATGATGGTGAAGATGGTCATAATTGCCGACCGTTGGTAGTTGGTATCACAAACTATCAGTGTTTCAATAATTTAAAAACATTCACATTATGTGAACGACCATCACACAAAAACATGAACAGTGAGGACACAAATCTATTTCGATTTCATGTACCATGTATTTATGATTCGTTGAATCGTTCGGATTTATTTGAGCTGAACATTAATTAAAGCTGATCAACGGCCCGTGACTTGTCGGTAAAAGCAAATTCCGCCTGAAGGGCAGAATGTTTAAAACTTCATATAAGTATACATTGAGCCAACGCCGATTGTGGCGCGCTGAAGTATTACAAACAGAAATCATACAGTGTGACATTTGAAGTATACTATTGAAACCACTTCAACGAAAAGCTATTTGGCCGGGTATTTATTATGTTTAAAATCCTTTTTTTGCGGAAAACTATCATTTTAAGTAAACCTTTCACAATAATTGTACACAAGTTGTTTAATTCAAATAGTATTATTTGATAGAAGATAAGTAACGCTCAATAAGATTGGTCCCGAACTTAAGTCGGACATGAAAGCACACTTTTACTTAAAACAAGATTACTACGCAGCAAACGTGGAATATCCTATGTCAAAATTCTAACCAAGGTCTGTTATATTCATAACTCAACAAAGCGGCGATTATGCGCCGATTATGCGCCGATTAATGCATTTACATATAAGAAAGGTATTGTGTTACAAACAAGTAGTAAAATATCCATGCTATTGACGCAATCTGATATCAGCGAGGGTTAAATTTGTGAGTGCGTTTCGTAGTCTGTATGCAATTTCAATGCCGGGCAGTAAACCATGTTTGCATAATTATCCTTATGAATAGCATGTCATTTGATACTTAAGCTTTGTTGTCTGCACTTAAGAATGAGAAATAAACGTGCCCTATTGAGACTTAAATTCATGGCAATTGAGTGTGTACAAAAATAACAAGCCGTTGTTTAAGACAAACGTACATTTTAAACAATTATACAAAAGTTGCTTGTATAAACTGTATTATCAAATTTGATGCATTGAGACCGATGTGGCTAACTTATATATATATACCATCTATGCGCACACAGAGTTTACGCATAATTTATTTGTTTATATTTGTTAAGATTGATATGCATGCAAGGAAATGACAGTGCATGAATAGAAAAACTTTCATATAAATTGTAATGTGTTTAAGGAAAGCATCATAAGTCATAACGTAAAACATATAATTCGGTTCATAATGTGTTCCGGTAGCTGAAAATAATATGATATTTGGCAATATTTTTAGGTTTTGTATTTGTTATTGATATATATTTAAATTAGAAAACACCATGACGATATTCTGAGTTAAGCAGATGACTTTATTTGACTATAACTTTATTAACTTTTAGTCACACACGTTTCCAATATATATATTTTTCAATAAAAATGTATACTCATATGTATTCATATGTAAGTATTTAAAATTGTCGACCTATTAATAGTATTTACCAAAACGATTAAAACAATAACAAATTTTGTAATAATTATAAATATGCCAGGTGAGCCATTAACTCAGTTTAATCTGTGGATTCTCGATTTACAGCACTTGGTAGACTTTTTTTTTTAAAGTTCTTACCGGTTTGGGGTCTCCGTTTTCCTTTTTATTCTTTTTTGGCATTTTGCTAATCCCGTTATTTTCAGATGGAATGAGTACGCAGTGGCCAATATTTTGCAGTAAACAATTACACTTTGTCCGTAGAGTCTCAGAATAAATCAAATCAAAGCATTACATACACACACAATCAATCGCAAAATTAGATAAGTTTAATAATATTTTTCTTGAAATTTAAAGATGTTTATATATATCTATCCAGGCCTCACGTCCAGATTTAACCGGTTTTCTCGATACGGTATTCAATATTGGTTATATTGTCGTCAGTTCTATTTCCCATCCTTCGACTTTTTACGGCGAATGACGAAGATTTGATATTCAACGGACCATAACATTAAAATAAACAACTCAACGTTAACCAATCCTGTTTACCTTAAAGCGAGTATTTACGATTTTGTCAAATATAAATGAATTTATATAAAATGTGTAAAAAACTTATTATATATATCTTTCAATAATAAATAAAATAAAAATTCAGAAGAATATGTGTCGAAAAATGCGAAATAAGCCAGATATTTAATTCTGAAATCGAAAACGGCTGTACAGTCGAATTCGCCAGCATGTATATCATGCATGCACGATGTGAATCTAAACTTAGTTTAACGGTTCATTTTAAATTTCTGCAACGATATATATTCATACTACACACGAACACTAACTCTGGTCCTAATAAAAAGACGAATGATTCGATTATTGTGGGAAAATATGTTCGTCACAATCGACTAGGGGCGCTAATTTGTCTTTGCTGCATTTTATGAAATTCGTATTTAATGTATAATTTTTCTTGCCTATTTTGTGTTATTGTAACATATTTTATCAATTTATTACAATTTAACACATATAAAAAATCGTATAATCTCGCTTTAACGTTATACCGTGAGAAGGAAATATTCAAATGGGTATTTTGCCAACGTTTATTATATGTGCGGTTTAAAACGTAGTTGACGGCAATTAATTCCGTTGTTAACAAAGATGTATTTTATGTTCAAATGAGTATGAAATCAACGCTGGGACGCTTGTTAAAGTTGTTTTATAAACACATGCCGTTAAAAAAACAACGAAGGGTTTTAACCCGATATTTTAAATAGCAAGTCAGAACAGGAAACAAGATTGTTCAATTGATCTAAACGAGCCAGAACTGTAAATATTTACACTTCTTTGATGTACATACATGTAGGCATATTTTGTTTATAACATAACCATAACTTTTACTTTTTTTCTGCTTTAGTTGTTGCTTCTGTTCTAAGTGTTTTGCATACTGTGTTGTTTCTATTTATGGCTTTCACAAGAGTATCGAAAAAAGTAACAACACTACTTCAAATATGCAAAGTACACGGTTGTTCATTTTACAAATACATTCGTTTTTGTCAAGTCACACTATTTCGTAAGGTATTATATTAAACCTCACCAATGCCGGTTTTGTGATTAATTACAATCTCTGTGGAAAAAGGTAAATTCCCAAACAATTATTTGTATTTGTATTTGCTGCGTGTTTGTATGTCTAATGCCTGTTCGACAGACGGTAAATTGCAATATCTCGAATCCATAGTAAGACTTCCACGTTACTAGCGCAGCTTAATTTCACACGTATAGATTATATTTTATACAAGAATATGCGTAATATATGCTGCTCGAATTAAATCGATTATTTAAATTATTATCAATATTATTTTGTAATACTTAGGTTTTACTTATAAATATATTAATAAGTTGCTCATGTGCTATACATATTTAAATCCAGGCCCAAAGACGATATGCACAATTCATATCAAAGGGACACAACTCTTATTTTGAATTATTGAGCCATTTATATGTACATATTTTCCTGTAAAAAACAAGTCTGTAACTGTGTTATTTGCAGTGTTCTGTGCTGCGAGGCTGTTAGCATACTTAGGAATGGTTGTAGATTAAGCGAGATGTTGCGCGGTCTTGTGTGGAGTCAAATCGCATAACATTCACATCAAGCGTACTTTACGCTTTTCAAAACCATAAATAACATATATATTTTATTAATGTTTCGTTAGTAAGATTCATCACGTTTTAATACGATGACGACAGTGCGACAATACGATGGTACGATGGCGAAAATGCGAGAACGCGATAGTACGATGACGACAATGTTAAGTCGTTAACATTCGCTTAATAAAATATTCTATATAAAGCAAGAACATGTATGGGATAATTGGAATGATTCTATTAGTGAACTTCATTTATAATACGGAATATAACTCAAATATCAATATTTATTTGTCATTTTCTACAAGAGAAATAAAGCCGATCTACATTTCGTATTTATTGGATTTGTTAGAATATGCAAACAACATTAAAATGATCCGATTGTTTATGCTGACGACCCCTCCTCTTTAAGAAAGACTCATAAAAGGCTAAAAGACACACACAATGTAAATAGACAGGCAGAAGACCAAAAGAGAACGCTATTGGCAACACACATAGACGACGCATACATCAATATTACTTATAAAAGTATCTAACAATGATGAACGTTGAAACGATGCATTTCATCTGTTTAATTTTATTCGCTCTAAAGCTGAGCTCTAACAACAGCAATAGACTGCTGTAAGTTTTGGAATTATTTTGCAATATTATTCTTTAGTTTGTTATCAGCACTCCACTGGTATTAGTTCGAACATCAGCCTGTAGTTACTATCCGGTATGAGAAACCTAGCTCAAAAACACCTGCATTCCATGAACATAACATTTCGGAGCACTGCAAGTTGAAGCTTTTCAGGTATGGTTTTCAATTTTCATTTATAGTATACGCAATGTGAACAATAATATAGGTAAAAGAGCGTGTTTTAACAGACAGTTACCGTCTGAGCCTAATGAGCTTTACTATTGCAAATGCATTGAGCGCATCCATTTACATACGCGTGTAGTCCTCACCATTAGAAACCACTGCAGGATTGTCAATACCATAAACTGCGACCATGTCAACACCGTTGGTCAGGGGACGTTTCATACTGCCGTCGTTGGGTCCCCAAGTTTTATCGGGCGTGGTTATCGATCGCAGGCGCTCCAGCAAGTTCCCTTTTGCGGTAAGAAATTTGTAAAGAAACACGACGGGTATTGGGATGAGAACCAAGGCAGTGAGGCCCAAACCGATTCCTTGGGCAAAATCGGGGAATGGAACTCCTTTTGAAATTTCCGGTGCAAGTTCCTTGAATTTAATCATTTTGTAGATGAAGAGTGCCTGAAAAATCACTAACATATTTTTAAACATGTTAATTTTTTCTGTATATATGCTTGAAAATCAGCACACCTCATTGATACGTCTAACCTTAGAAATGACATCCTCTTGTCTTTGATCCAAAACTTTTACCCAGACACTTTTACTTTAAACAAAGTACAGGTGCATCTTTTTACACCAAGGAACCGACGCAGAAAAGTCGAAACATTTTACAAAGTAAATATAGGATGTTATTTTACCACGATACGGATGTCGAAAGCTAAGCAGCACTGTTCAATTACATACTCATTCCACTTCATCACGGTTTTGACGCTGAACGATCAATAACCACTCAAACTAAATGTCGTCTCACCAAATGTATCTTACCCCAACAAGCAAAGGCGAACACACGAACCAACAGAAACCCCAGAAGTACTTAGGCCGAGGCTCATATCCCAGCATGTATTTGCAATCCTGCATTACCCGTTCGACTCCTGAAATAAAACTTGATAGAATAATAATAGACACGGACATTTTTAATTATGCTGCATTAGAGCGCTATCTCAATTTTAAAATAAATACTATACACATATTTGTTTTAATGTTCTATTATTTGATGTATTTTAGGCATCTGTAATTGAAATATTTACATCGCATTTTGGTCTCTTAAAACTGTCCTGTACTCAAGCAAAAACATGTTAATGAAAGATATACACCCCATACATAGTCAGTTTTAAATGCCCACTAATACAAATGGTATTCATACAACTGACTGTGTAGTGCATGCACAGATCAATGTACTTACCGTACACCCACATGATAGAGATACTCTCACAGGTAGATACGAAGAGGACCGAGAAATCCGCACCATAGAAATCCATCAACGTAACCACATAGTCACCAGCCTTAAAAGCACAACAAACTTCTTTACAATGTGCACAGCGTGTTAGTTTGTTTGGGCATGTTTCAGGTTTTCACTGTTTTCTAGTATTTTAGCGGCGGGTCAATTAAACTACTCAAATATTTTTCGGAAAAGATACTTGCGCTATAGATACGGCTACAAGTTCAATTGCGGAAATAGCGGTATATTGACAATATCGATTGACATCTGCATACTTAAGGGTACTTCATGTATATTCAATATTGTGATAAGGTGTACAGTAAAGAGGTGAAATCACGTACAATAAAATCATAAGTCCTACGAAAAAAGAAGACAACAATTTCAATATTATAACGGTCACCAATGTCACTTTTCTAGACTACATTAAGCGATAAAATGGTAATAACAAGACTATGTAATGTGTGCAGCACATATTCCTACCGGGGTAATGCAAGAAAGGGCAATGAAGTACAATGCGATTGCAAAGCAGATGCTCAGTTGAGGCTTGTACTTCCGAAGTTTGGGGTACTCGTCTTGTATACATGTGAGAGTTGTTTCCAGGAAAACAAACTAAAAAAATAAAAATAGCATGTGCATCATAGTTTTTTAAACAAATGGTTTTCGATTATTTAAATACTATTAACAAGTAGTTCAGAAAAAATCCTGTTTGGAAACACAATGTAAAGACACAATAACAATTTTTCTTTTTTTCATAATAACAATTTGATGCTGTTTTTTTTCATAACCCTGTGCCTTATCAGTAATATTATAAAAGTACAATTGCTGATTTGTTGGTATGATTTGACGCCATAAACAAAATGTGGCAATATGATTTCAATTTCAAGATTTCATAATTGTTTATAGACGATAATGCTTATCTAATACTATATTAACAAACTTGGGTATATTTTGAAAAGTGCTTGGTAAATTAATTATGTAGATGTTTTTTCTGTTAAAATAAATAAGTCAATTTTCCAGTTTCTCCAACATTCAAATGATTCTGAGAAATCACACATTTACTAAAATACATGCACTTCACTTCTACTTTATATATTGTATTTATAATAAAAATATAGGAGAACAAAAAAACTATTTTTACTCAGTTTCACCCACCTGACTGTCGAGACCGAGTGTGAACAGCATAAAGAAGAATAATATTGACCAGAGCTGCATTGGAGGCAAGTTGGAGAGAGCCTCGGGGTAGGCCACGAAAGCGAGACCATATCCTCCCTTGGCCACGTCTTGAACGGACACTCCGATTTGCTTGGCCATGCCTCCAAAAGTGGTGAAGATGACAAAGCCGGAGATGATACTTGTGATAAGATCCATGGTACTAATCACCAGTGCGTCACTGAAAAATGCGGCGTGTTACGTTACAAATGATGTTCAATGACAACAAGATCCATGGTACTAATCACCAGTGCGTCACTGAAAAATGCGGCGTGTTACGTTACAAATGATGTTCAGTGACAACAAGATCCATGGTACTAATCACCACTGCGTCACTGAAAAATGCGGCGTGTTACGTTACAAATGATGTTCAATGACAACAAGATCCATGGTACTAATCACCAGTGCGTCACTGAAAAATGCGGCGTGTTACGTTACAAATGATGTTCAATGACAACAAGATCCATGGTACTAATCACCAGTGCGTCACTGAAAACTGCGACGTGTTACGTTACAAATGATGTTCAATGACAACAAGATCCATGGTACTAATCACCAGTGCGTCACTGAAAAATGCGGCGTGTTACGTTACAAATGATGTTCAATGACAACAAGATCCATGGTACTAATCACCACTGCGTCACTGAAAAATGCGGCGTGTTACGTTACAAATGATGTTCAATGACAACAAGATCCATGGTACTAATCACCACTGCGTCACTGAAAAATGCGGCGTGTTACGTTACAAATGATGTTCAATGGCAACAAGATCCATGGTACTAATCACCAGTGCGTCACTGAAAAATGCGGCGTGTTACGTTACAAATGATGTTCAATGACAACAAGATCTATGGTACTAATCACCAATGCGTCACTGAAAAATGCGGCGTGTTACGTTACAAATGATGTTCAATGACAACAAGATCCATGGTACTAATCACCAGTGCGTCACTGAAAAATGCGGCGTGTTACGTTACAAATGATGTTCAATGACAACAAGATCCATGGTACTAATCACCAGTGCGTCACTGAAAAATGCGGCGTGTTACGTTACAAATGATGTTCAATGACAACAAGATCCATGGTACTAATCACCAGTGCGTCACTGAAAAATGCGGCGTGTTACGTTACAAATGATGTTCAATGACAACAAGATCCATGGTACTAATCACCAGTGCGTCACTGAAAAATGCGGCGTGTTACGTTACAAATGATGTTCAATGACAACAAGATCCATGGTACTAATCACCAGTGCGTCACTGCAAAATGCGACGTGTTACGTTACAAATGATGTTCAATGACAACAAGATCCATGGTACTAATTACCATTGCGTCACTGCAAAATGCGACGTGTTACGTTAAAAATTATGTTAACTCACAAATAAGACATACATAATATTGATGTTAGCTTTACTAGGAAGTTTATATGTGTTTTGTTGAACTAATGGCACGTTAAAGTCTTTGCAATCGCGTTTTCTGAAAGATCATGTATTTAAGAACATTTACGTATAGATGTTGTTCTTGAAATTGGTGTAGCTGCCGAACGTCATTATACCCCCGAAGGATACCCCCAACGAGAAGAACATCTGACCAGCTGCAGCGGCCCACACCTACAAATATGACATACATATTAGCCTCGCTCTGTGAAAAGGGGTTTTTATGCATGTGCGTAAATTGTCATCCCATATATGCAGTACGCCCAAAGTATAGGCGGAAAGCGTCGTCCCTGATTAGCCTGTGCGGACTGCACAGGCTACCCTGGGACAAAACATTACGCACATGCATGAAACCCCTTTTACAGAGCCCGGTCCATATATTGTTCATATATTGTTCATTTCCCAATAATCGCAAGTAAGTAATATTCGAAACAGAGATCGTTGGCATGATATAATTAAGACAACCATTGCTGGAGTTACGATGTTTTCCCACGTATTTTGTGCTTGTTGCTTAATACGTTATCATTGACGCCGATATTAAAAATTGTTCTGAGAAAATGAAATCCTACGTTTACATAAACGCTTATCACCAGAGGGAACGATACTTCAATTCAAATCAAGAAATATACAATAGCAGATTATGTAATATGCATGATCCAGTGAGTTGTTCGCGAAATTATTCCACAATATCATTTCAATAGGATGTGGGGAATGTCATAAATACCATATCAGTAAAGCAAATATAATAATTTTGCATGTAGTTCGAACATTTTATACCCAACTCTTAGTTTTGTTGCAGCTACTGATTGATCAATCTGTGTAATGAATTGGTATATTTAGCAAATAACATCGCTTTACAATATACTTTTTATTTATATGTACTTATCTATATCATTAGTGTCACAGTTTTGGGGTGTTGTTTACGAATGCTTTAAGGTTAAGCTTTGATTATAGTACAATAAATACTTCGTCAGTCGAAAACGACATTGGTCGAGTAATACATATTGGCTGTAGTCACTTTATGTACACGAACAGGTTGAATACAGTTCTATACATACAACTCTTACCTCTAGTTTGAGCAGTTGGCTCCATTCGGGAACGATGAAGAATTTAACACCATCAATGGCCCCGTCCAGGAGACTGCCTCGGATAAGAAGGATGATAAGGATAACGTACGGGAATGTGGCAGAGAAGTAGACAACCTAGGGAATGTAGCAAAGATAGGCACGGCTTTAAGAGAAGTAAAACGTGTAGAATCGTTGCTTGCGAGTAAACAAAGTGAGTAAGTGGCACACACGGTTTTTTTTTTTGTAATTAAAATTATGTTTATTAAGCCATTATGCGTACTAGTGCCACGCAAATTTAAATAGGAGTTAAGTACAAAGTAGGTTGAAATGTACCTAAACTATAATTAGAATGATACTATTTAAGCCATTCAACATTAAACGAACTTGAAATTGACAATTAACCACGGAGAATTTTTAATAACAATTGAATACGACCATAGGTTTATTATTATTTATTTTTATTATTATTTATTGTAACTTGTGCCATCACTAGTCTGACTGTACATACATAATTACCACAAGGTGGATAACACCGTAATCACACTGTGCACATAATAAATCAAAGCTGCTATTCAAGTAATATGGATCTCAACACATTAATTCAGAGACCTTGGTAAACATTTTAGACATTCCGTGCGAAACTGTTTAGATGACTGCAGTATGCTTACAAAGGGGGAAATATGATATATTGTCACTCTGATATAGTTTGTGACACGACGTTTGCATTTAATTAACGGTCAATTTATTATAGGTAATCTTTTGCACTTGGGTTGAAAACAAATAACATAAGAAATGTGGTGTCATTGATGTTACCTTTCCAGAGGACTTGATCCCTTTTAAAATGCACGCACATACAATAATCCATGCCAGAAGGAGACAAAGTGCCAGTTGCCATTTAGGGGCTCCAATGTCATCGGGATACATGTTCGGGGCGAGTTGGAGAACCGTCTTGCTGAAATAAGTCAATGGTTATAGTTGGTAGTACAATTTGTTAATGTGACAATATATAGCAAACTAGCATAAGTAAGTGAATATAAGGTTCAACTGTATACTAAATTCATTATTTATACGTTACTGCATTCGTTCAAAGACATCAGATCAAGAGACATTATTTTAAGGATATATCGAAGTGGGAAATTCAGCAATTAAATGCGAAAACAACAAAGTTATATATCATTTATTGTTTTTACACGATCTAGTGAAATTTTATTTCTGTTTTTTTTTTGGGGGGGGGGGGGTGGAGGGGGGCAGACAACGGCAATCTGATAGTTTAAAAGTTAGACTGTAAAAAAATGATATATTGATTATAATGTGTTTCTGACATAAATGCATTTACTTGGAAACTATGACATTGGTTCACATTTAGAATGGCATATACACATTCTTAGTATTTTATGTACAAAAAATTCGCATTTAATTGCCATGTACATTCTTATCACACATGTGATAGTCTTGGTGCTTAAAATATACCGTTGTTTTTATTTTCTTATTTGCAACAGTTAATAATCTACTTACATAATATAACTACTGTTTTTGAAGGCGTGCTTAAGAAATGGAAAATAACTTAATAACATTTTTATTGCAATATTTTATTTTACCATACAATATTTTATATGAACGCCTTATGTAACAAAAGGCTTGTATAACTAAAGAAACAAAAAAGTGTTGGAAGATATAATTTTGCGACACTATAATGAAAAGCAAATAATTTCTTAGTAATTAACTGAAAAATAAAACTTGCATAAAGTACAACAATATCACTATTTGTGCTAAGCATAACAAGACATTAACCGTATACACTTACTAGAAATATAATTCAGAGACTGCTGTGTTCGAGGTATTGGTGCAATTAACCGAAAGACCCTCATTGAAAGTGTAGTTTGTTGGACTGCAGAGACATTTACCAACCATATCAAGGGTTGCATTGCCGGTACAGGTTTCAAGTTTGGGGGTGGTCTTTTCGACGCAACCGATGTCAAGCCATTCCTGACAGAGATAGATATGTGTTGTTCCATACGGATCTCATTTGAGTTTACATTGATTACATATTTTCATTGCAAACTAATAACTTTTGAAATGATGATGATGATAATGGTGGTGGTGGTGGTGGTGGTGATGATGATGATGATGATGATGATGATGATGATGATGATGATGATGATGATGATGATGATGATGATGATGATGATGATGATGATGATGATGATGATGATGAGATGATGATGATGATGATGATGATGATGATGATGATGATGATGATGATGATGATGATTATGATGATGATGATGATTATGATGATGATGATGATGATGATTATGATGATGATAATGACGACGACGATAACGATGAAGAGGATGGTTATTACTATTATAATGATGGTGGTAATTGTTAGAAAAACCTGTAATGCAACCAAAGAAGCGAGAACACTTATAAACCTTAAATAAGGGTAACACTAATGCTAACGGTTATTAACTCAAGCGACATGCGGTAGTATTGCTTAAGTGAAACTGACATTCATTGTATTTCATTAAACAAAGTTTAATGTATATTGTAATCGCATACAGTGCATAGTATAATTGCGTTTAACTTACCAAAACGATATAACAGTGCCCATAAAATGACACAAAACCTTCTGGTTCTATGGTTTAAATATGAGACATCCACACTTACATCTGTGCATTTTGTCCACGGCAAAATCTTCTGCATCGAGCCGAATAAATAGTACAATGTATATGCCATAATCACGATGTAGTAGATGGAGACGATAAGTGATATGATGGCCATGGACCAACCAATACCTGCCATAATGAAATTATGTTGTTAAATAATCAACAGCCAAGTTTAATGAGTCTGAAATGTTCCATTTGTCATTATCAAGAAGGGAGAAAATGCTATGTTTCAGAATAACATCAATATGTCAATGCATTGTAAGCATAATTTTTTATTTGTTGTTTTGTACTCTCTGTGGTCAATTATATTGAAGGAAAACTGCACAACAAACATTTGTTTTATTGCAATCTATGTGTAACTATATAAATTTCTGAATAACTGAGTAGATAATATCCCGATTCCATGAAATAAATCATCGTATTAAAAAACCTAACTTCATGAATAAGCACAACTTGGGTATATGGCTAGTTCAAGAATTACCTTTCGCACTGGGATTCATTGCCCATATACCGGTAGGACCTTGTCCTGAGTACTGGCTGACCACTAGCTCCATCATATACATAGGCTTGCCAATGAAAACCTGCAGGATTATGTAGGCGATGACGAAGGCAGCTAAATTGAAATAAAAAAAATATACAGATGTATACTTTTAATGAGCGCAGTCATCTAGGTTTAGTGTAAGATCGGCATGGAGCGGGCTGAACTGGACTGATGCCATTACAGCAGCATTTGTATAATACTGTTTCGATATATTGTTATATGTAAGTCCACAGTCAATTTGTTGTTATGATTCATTCACCGCGGACCGTAACGATTGCATTTAAGGATTACCGGGGAATGTATTACCATTTCCAATTATTCAATGATAAGTGTTGCTATTTTTAGTCAAATTCATTAGCAAACCTAGTCATCTTTTACAAAGATTAGCCCATTAGGTAAATATGGGGCGGTTTCAAGATAAAAATACTCTGCAAATAATAATTGTCGTTACTTATAAATAATGCAGGTACAATCAGCACACACTGTCGCAGATAAAATGTGTTTGGTTTTATAACACGCCTTCATGGAATGACAAATTATGCATTTTAAAAAGAGACCTTATATGATTAGAAATTTGCAAAGTAAAGTAGTCCAAACCCAATTTATTAGCGCTCGAATACATAGAAAGCCTACGGCTTATCTGAAACGCTCTCGAATCCGTTTCCTGGGACTAAAGCAGTACTTGGTGTCTATGGGGGAAATATAAAGAAAGCTTCCACAGTTGAAACCGAACCCATGCCCTCCCGATCGCTAGGCGGACACCATATATACTACACGACTGCGACATCAAAGTAATGTAAAGGATCGGCATTCTATGGCAAGCGGTTCATTCTGAGAACAGAACCTAGGTTCTTACCATAACTTATAATCCCAAATGAAATCTTGTGTTCTCATGAAAACTAAGGATATCCGAGAGAACGACGCGAAAAGCTGTCGAGTAAATCTTGGTTCTTGTGAAAATCTTGGATGTCAAACGAGCTTTGGTTCTCGCAAATTGTTATGGCTTTTTTATCTGATAACTTAAGTTATAGACATGAAAACCTAGGTTTTCATAAAAATGTGTGTTTTTATAAATATTTTTTTAATGTCTGACTGAAAACCAGGGTTCTGAAATGATAAGTTAGGTTATCATGGGAACCTAAGTTCTATGTGTCTATGTACGTCGTCTCACCGAGAACTTGGGTTCTCGAGCGTAAACTAAGGTTTTCAAATGGTATCACAGGTTTCTGAATTTATGTTAAGCGTCTGCGAGCCAAACCAGCTACTAACCGATAGTACAAAAGCACGATGGTGACAATGCGATAGTACGATGGCGACGCTTCGACAACGCGATAGTATGATGGCGACAATGCGATAGTACGATGGCGACAGTGCGACAATAAGATAGCGACAGTGCGATAGTACGATGGCGACAATGCGACAATGCGATAGTGCGATAATACGATGACGATAGTGCGACAATAAGATGGACGACAGTGCGATAGTACGCTGTCGACAATGCGACTATGCGATAGTGCGATAATACGATGACGACAGTGCGGCAATACGATGGCGACAGTGCGATAGTACGATGGCGACAATCCGATAATACGATGAAGACAGTACGACAACGCGATAGTACGATGGCGACAATGCGATAGTACTATCGCGTTGTCGCATTGTCGCCATCGTACTATCACATTGTCGCCATCGTACTATCGCGTTGTCGCATTGTCGCCATCGTACTATCGCATTGTCGCCATCGTACTATCGCAGTGTTGCAATCGTACTATTGCACCATCGAATTGTCGCCCTCTGGATTTCAATGTGTAACCACGATGGCTTAACGGTATTCCTTAGACAATGTATACAATGTGTATTATGTGTACCAAGTACTTAGTGAGACTTCTTTTCAGTTTGTTTGCACTAGTTTGGATGTGATTTTCGCAAACACAGACTGTGTAGGCATCACATATCATTATGCCATAAAAGAGCAACTGGATTTCAAAGAAACCTTGTTTTTATTAGGTGGCCGAATAATTGGTACAGTTCCAAGCATTTTATTGGTAAATATAGGGGTGTTTTTAAAGTGACAGTTCTTGGTTACATTTGTAAGATTTTCATTAAAAAAGTAATACTAGAATTGATTTCACTTGTTAAACATTATTTCTGCCAAGTTTGAGTAAAATCGATCTCATAAAACAATTGAAAGGCGGTAAAAAGCTCCATTTCCGGGCGAAAATGGGTCGCTAACCAGTATAGAACGCAACCTCAGAATGCAATGTTTGATAGGCCTTTTTCACAATTAGCCAAAATCGATACGAGGGCGAAGTCACGTGACTCGCAGAATTCCAGAACGAGGCTAAACGTGTATCGATTGCTTATAATGAAACGCAATGCCGCATCTGATTTCAATATTTAGCGTTATTCGTGACGGCGACACAATGGATTTAATTTACAATAAAGTTTTTTATAACGTTATTTCAAATTTATTTATATCTATATAGAATTGTAATAGTAATAATACGATGTTATTGAATTTTATACCAACTTTGAATTTACACAATTTCAAAGTATATAATTTATGAATTCGTCGGAAAATCTAAATGTCTCATAAAAGCTATCTGTCAAGTCTTGCCGAATCTGTCTTATCCAAAATTTGACTCTCGTTTTATACTAAATGGTTACCCTTGGATCGGATCTCCATGACAAACAAGTACTCATAGAGATGACCTAAAATATGGTATCATTTTTGTTATGAAATGGGTCGACTTTAGTTTGGTTTTTAGCTTTATTTGATTTTCTTTATTGTACCTTGTACTCTGATCGCTGTTATGTACAACCTTGAGTTTCCGACAATGAGGATTAATTTCATTATGCAAAACTTTCTTACACCTGACGTCTGTTATACAACAATGTTTTAGGTTTGAACTATTTGTGTCAGATCGACCCATTTTAATCAATGTGTTACGTTACTAATCATTCATTCTTTATTTAATATTCGGCGAGGTAATAATATTGTCAACACAAGATGGCATTGTAAGAATTAGCAGTAATATATAATTCCCATTTTAAGTGTTATGCATTAAATAAATGTTCTTGATTAAAGTAGTCGTTTTATTCAATTCAATGTTTGCACACAGTTTGACACTCTTCGTTTGAGCATTTTTATCGCGGTGCTTAATAAAGATGGATCAATAGTATTGGTTATTGATAGATCTGTTGTTTTATTGCCCCTGTGTTGAACACAAACCCATTTTCTCGTTGTGATCAGATATTGTGCCGTCAAAAACTAAATAACAACAAGTTGTCATAAACCACGCGTAGAAGATTTCTTATCAATAAACACAGTTTATGATACCTACATGTCTTCTCCTGGTATTGCGTAGTCATTTCTTGGACTAATTTAACGCCAAATACTCAAATCGATGGTAAATTGTCCAAACAGATTGTCAGAAACTAAATTCTATATAGATATTAGCCAGTTTAATCATAATTATGAAGTGAACAACTGACATTAGTTCCTTCGTTATTTTGACAACACGGACAATTTTTCGTTCGTTATTTCGACAACCCGGACATTGGTTCTTACTTTATTGCTATCCTTTTCATTATAATTAATAAATGTATCCAAAATAATATGACGCTTTCAGCACTTTTTAACCGGTATTTTTATTCTGTCATTATTTAAAAAGTGTGATATTTTTCATATTTGTATCATATTTTTATTCAGTTTTAAGAATTTTTCGTTAGCATGAGCATAATAACTTTAACAATTATTCAAATATATCGACTAACACTGATATCTGTAATTAGCAAAAACCTTGCGGTAATTGGGGAGAATTAAACTGCATGGGCACCGTATTGTAGACTTAGACGTGTGTTTTTGGCGTGCGAGTGACTTCGAAGTATAACACGATATAAATTCTATGTTGGAATTGAATTTCAAGGAATGACCCATAACTATATATACATATATATATTGTTCATAGTTAAGGTTCAATACCAATGTCCGAATTAAAAAAAAAATATGTTAAAGCGAATGTCCGGATCGAGAAAAAATATGTAGGAACGAATATTCGGACTGTAAAAATAATGTAAGAACAATTGTCTGGGCTGTCAAAATAATATTGGAATGAATGTCCTGGTAGTCAACACAATGTATGAATGAATGTCTGCTTTATCCAAATTAGCGTCAGAACGATTTTTCGTGGGTACGAAAGTCCGGATACCTTTTACAGCGCTTTATAACTATGCGTTTTAAATATTTAAAAATTGTAATGCTTAACATTTTACGTATTTAGCACGTACCGGTAAAAGAGAACTCCGTCGTTAAGTTGGGTCTTGTTCTATAAAGAGTGTAAGTTAGTGAACGGAACAACATTATCAAAGCAAGAATTATAGTTGAGTACGACAGGGTTCAATTATGTTTTCGAAAAATACAATGATTCGAGATTTATTATATATATGTGTCACTTATAATCACGCCTTAAACCAATATAAAGAGTTATCAATATGCATGCATGGACTATTCAGTCAGAACCACGTCCGTGTTTTTATTTCACTTGTCTATAAAAAAAATTAACATTGTCATTCACTGTTAAATTAAATTTATTAAATTAAAAACAAAATTAACATAACATTTAAATAATGTCATGTACTTCACCTTGTATATTGCTTTGTCTTCTGGTTATTCAACACACCTCTTACACGTTCGATCGTTCATTAAAAATAACACACTCATACCCCATACCTTTGAGAATTATAGTTATATAAAACTATTATTGTATTAGATGGCTATTGTATTGTTTAATCATCGATGCTGAGTCTTCAGACCACCTTACCACTGATGGTCATGGGTAACACGTATTTTTATAAAGATGAAATACCATTTATAAAGGTATACTAATGGTACTAAATATTTATGTCGTTGAAATATTATTTAGAATGTTTAATGTTTATATCATAATTACTTATACATTTATTTACTAAACACATTATTGTATGCATATGTTTGACGTTATTGTAACCAGTGTCAGAGCTAAAGCAAACTTCCGAATGTTTACAATAACAATCAACATATATAAAATCTTCTATATTCTTCGCTACAGATAGTTACACGTTCAGCTTCGTTCTTAAATTAAACGCGTCACGTGATATCTAAAAATAACAACAGTGGTTGAAGTATGAAACTGATAAGCCTTGTGTCATTATTACGGAAATAACATTCGATGCGGCAACATAAAAAGGCTATACAAAGTTCACTAGGGGTAAGTCACATTGAACCAAAAGGGATATTGTGTTATAATTGGTAAATATTGAAAACCACAGTTCTCGCATGAGAGACTAAGTTTACGCCGTCCGACGCGTAATTCTGGGTACCTAGGTTCTCATGAAAACTATAGTTCCCAAATAAAACCCGCGGATTTAGTATTAAAGATGAGAACTTAAGTTCTCGTCATGAGAACTACGGTTTTCACAGATTATTTAACATCTGACGAAACCTTGGTTTTCACATAAGAACCTAGGCTATCTCCGTTTGATGCACATTTTATGATATCGAATATTAACTTGGGTTCTGGAAGCCACATGCAATCTTCAAGCGAGAATCTGAAAACCTAGATTCTCAGTAAAAACCTAATTTCTTGAGATTATGCGTCAAACCGCTTGCCATAGCATTCAATATATTAAAGTGTCGATTTGCAATACATACTATTATATCGTGTTTACCTCCCCCATTTTTATAGGCCAGGTACGGGAATCGCCAAATGTTTCCCAAGCCGACGGACATGCCTATACAGGAAAGCATGAACTCTGCCTTGTTGGTCCATTGATCTCGCTCAATCTCCTCCTCAACCTTGACATTTGCATCTACGTCAATGTCCACTGATGGGCTGCTTTCGCTTGCTGCGTATGCTGGCTGGATAATGAACAAACCAACAATATTTTTTTTCCATATTCTATAATTGATAAGTAGAAACTAGTTGATCAAATATTTAGTGGAATAATACGTGTTGTTTTGTTTGAGTGCAAAACAAAAGCCTTTGGTTGCATAAATGAATTGAATCACTGCGTATAATTGGCCAAACACACTATAGTAAAATGTATGGATATCCGTCTACAACTTGTGTTTTTTAATTGTTCTTACGAATTTTACATGACTTTTCATGTAGAAGCTAGATAAATTGTCCATTGGAAAGGAAAATATTTTGAATTATTTTCAGAGCTCACGCATGTTTTACTGCCTTATTTTACTTTGTGATCCATGTATTGATTCCCGTGAAAGGATTCTTACAATATGGCATGTTGATTGCGAACGGTGTTTTGTTGGTTTTACAATTATCAGACTAATCTTGAATTAGAGACGTTTTTAAGTCTATTTATGAGCAAACGGCGGAAGGATAATATCAGCCAAGTGCGTGAGGTTGTGCGTGCCTTTAAATTATTTTAAACTCCCAGAACAGTGCGTTGACAGATCAAGAGTGTTGTCCCAGCGTTATTCATTTTGTGTTAGTATCGTGCTTATTCTTTACTGTATTGTTCAAGCAATCGGTCAGTTGTCTTAAATGAAATACTTATGGATTTTAGCTCATTTGTTTATTGAGTCTTTTACTCACATAGCGTACGGTCTGATTCATAAATGAATTCGCCATACTGTTAACGAGCAAATATTGGACATGTAATTTCTACTTCAGTTTTGCTATTACTTGCTTATTTGTTTAAATATGTATACAAATATCTACACACTTTTCAGGACGGGGCACAGTTCAAACACGCGGTCTTCGGTTTACAATCCAGCATTAATCATCTAAATATCCAAGCTAGCAATATAATTATATTGTTTTATAACATGGAATATGCTTTAAGTCCATAAAACCAACTTTTGACAAGGTTTTCGTATAAAACACATGAATGTATCTATTTTACATTCCGTATCAATATCATTATGCTATGACGACTAAAAAATTTCAGATGTTCGTATGTTTGTATGCCGAACACTTTATTATTGTGTGTTTGCTTTATATAAAACGAAAGTGGAATATAATGGCATTTTCTTGGTTTATATAGCGTAGTCAATGAATAAATGCGACTGTGTTCCACTGCAACGTATTTATAAAAAGGCGATCTATACAGACCAATTAAACATGTATTTATGTTAGAAGAGGTAATCATATGTCTTTCTAATGCTTGCTAATAATTGGTAACGCACAGACACTTTTGAGCGACGAGTGTACAAATCGTTAAACTGACCATACATCTTTTTTGGACTATCGTCTGGGGAAATTAACCTGCTCTTTCATTCGTTTCTTGTGTAGAGAGGCGTTTAAAGGGGCCTTTTCACGTTTTGGTAAATTGACAAAATTTAAAAAAGTTGTTTTAGATTCGCAAATATTCGATTTAGTTATGATATTTGTGAGGAAACAGTAGTACTTAACATTAACCATGCTCTTATATAGACAGTATATGCATCTTTTGACGATTAAAAAAACTGAAAATTATAAAGCGTTGCAACGCGCAACGATTGAATAATTTGGAGAGTTCTGTTGCTGTCGCTATATTTTATGAAACTACGATGAGTGCTTATAAATAGTATAAAATACATCAACCATTGTATGCGGAAGAATGGTCGAGGGGTCTAAGTCGGAGACTTTTTACGCCAGGACTCCAGGGGTCAGTGGTTCGAGCCCTGTTGAGGGTTACTTCTTTTTTTCTTTTATAAATTTTATTCTTGATTTTGTACTGGAGCTTTTTAGAGCAAATGTTCACATTTATCAATAGAAAGCATTTAAAGACAAACGTCAAAACATGCCAAAATCTGTGAACAGGCCTCTTTAAACTGGTTTAGCTAGTTAAAGAAGCGGTTTTCTATATACAATGAACGCTCGTTCATTTGTTAAAAATTTAGCTTTTACGGTTTAAGTTTAACCCAATTATGCCTAGCGTCTAGAAAAAAAGGCATTTGCAAACAACGCAGAACCAGGGTCTTCGCTGTTTGCTTAAAGGAATTTCTGTAAGAAATATTCTTAATATAGAAATAAATATTGTAGACATCCCTAATTTTGGAAATAAATTGATCCAATTTAAAAGGATGGGAGAGTCCACTAGGCATAAACGGGTTAAGATATATATATTTGTATTGACAAAACATATATTTTGCAATGCATACGTTGTCTGTAATAATAATAAAAATATGTCGTAGGGGTATTTTAACATATATTTGCGTTCATACGTCAGCCATTGTTTCATTCTATGTTGACTTTTCAATGCAATAGCATTTGCATTGTGTTATGCATAGAGGACAAAACAATAAATAAATAATTAATTAATCTTGGTCAGAACTTTCTTTCATCAACCTCTTCACAGTTTTATATGTTAATGAGCATTTTTTACTTTATTTGTGAACTCACTTCTGCGTTTTTACCTTAATGTTAATGCGCACTATTCCTTGCTTTTGATTTCGTTAATACGGTTATGGTGGCCTTAAACCAATTGCAAACCAACAAGATCTATTGAGAACGCGATCTTTTAACTTCAGTGTTTAGTTTACAACTATAAGTTACGGTTTGACGGATCGGAGAATTTAAATAATAGTTAAGCGCTTGTGAAAGGTTAGCCGACGGGCATGTGATAGAAAACGACCTCTTTACAATTCACAATAATTGGTAGGTTTGCTGGACACATGTATGAAAAATTCTTTATCGCTAGTCATGCTAGTGTTGATAAAATTTGAAGTGTTGCCCTTGTTTTGTATAGTATAGTATACCTTGGAGTAAACAGATGCATGTATGCGACCACAATTATTTGGTACATCGACATGTAAAGTAAAAAAAAGGCTTACGCGTATAATATTTGTAACATTTACAATTCCACTGTTAGCATACATGTACATAAGTGAAACATAATTTCGTAACCGTGTATTTTTATGTTGTTGGCCAAAGGGTGCATATTGTTTAACAACGGGAAATATTTAATAATTTTGACAATTTTGACGTAAATCCGCAAAATGTATTCTTCATGCACTAATAAACCAAAAAGGAGGCGTTGGTACGAGTCAGTGAACTAAAATCTGGTTAACCAATCCTCCATCATACAATTTACTGTATCAGATAATAAGGCTATAAGTATTAATTTGTGCCATTAAAAATCATATTTAATACAAACAATAGACACACCAACTTTCACGCTTATGATTAGTGAGGTTTTAAATGTTTTACGTTCACCTTACCATCCTTGTTCATCATTGTCCATATACACCATCCCACATTTTGTTGACAGCATGTCATCTCTATATTACTTAGTTATTTGCAAAACCAAATTTTGATTGTTGTTAACATTGCACTGTGGAGCAGTGTTAAACAAAGTGGACTGGATGGTGGGGAGCATCTTTTTTTTTAATTATCACAACATTAGTAAAAGAAGATTCATAGCTCAAGACGTTACGAAGATTCATCCGGGGTTGAATTTGTACCTTTCTCAAACCCTTGCCAAGTATTGTCCGAATGCGCGCGCAATGCAAAAAGTGTTACACAATGCGAGTAAACTTAAGCAACAAGGAAGTACAATTAAATTATCATAGAAAAAATACTCTATGCACAGAATCAACGATTAAACTAGCGCTGGGATGGGTAAACTGTTGTTGTTTTTTAAATAATAGTTTACCTTTGGTCTAAATAAAACCAATAAAAACAAGAGTGCCAAACTGTCACAAGATACGCCCGTTCGGAGGTTTTGGACACCATGCTTAATGCTTGAAATGCACTAAGTGACCTCGAGACCTAGTTATTGACCCGGCATGACCCATATTTGAACTTGACCTAGATATCATTTAGATGTAACATCTGACTAAATTTGGTGAAGATCAAATGAAAACTACTTCAATTAGAGAGCGGGCACCATGCTAAATGCTTGAAATTCATTATGTGTCCGATCGTGACCTCGTTTTTGACCCGGCATGACCCATATTCGAATTTGATCTACATATCATCTAGACTCAACTTCTGACCAAATTAGGTGATGATCAGATGCAAACTACTTCAATTAGAGAGCGGACACCATGCTAAATGCTTGAAATGCACTAAGTAACCTTGTGACCTAGTTTTTGACCCGGCATGACCCATATTCGAACTTGACCTAGATATCAACTAGATGCAACTACTGACCAAGTTTGGTGAAGATCGGATGAATACAATTTGAATTAGAGTCCGGACAAAGTGGCGCCGTTGAAAATGCACTAATTGACCCTATGACCTAGTTTTTGACCCGGCATGACCCATATTCGAACTTGGCCTATATATCAACTAGATGCAACTGCTGACCAAGTTTGGTGAAGATCGGATGAATACAATTTGAAATAGAGTCCGGACAAAGTTGCCCCTTTGAAAATGCACTTATTGACCCTATGACCTAGTTTTTGACCCGGCATGACCCATATTCGAATTTGGCCTAGATATCAACTAGATGCAACTGCTGACCAAGTTTGGTGAAGATCGGATGAATACAATTTGAATTAGAGTCCGGACAAAGTGATGCCTTCCGCCCGCCGCCCGCCGCCCGCCGCCCGCCGCCAAGGGGTTTCACATAATACGTCCCGTATTTTATACGGGCGTATAACAAGAGATGTGTTTGTCAATAACACAATGCCCCCTACTGCGCCGCTTTGATTTATTTAAAAAAAAATATATCATTTGGCAGGTACAGATAATTATCTCCTTTTAAAGCTTATTACTTCCCTTGGATGTGTTTTTTTACCGTTGACCTTGAAGGATGACCTTGACCTTTCACCACTCAAACTGTGCAGCTCCATGAGATACACATGCACGCCAAATATCGAGTTGCTATCTGAATCGACATATAAGTTAAGATCATTTTTTGAAACCTTAACGCAAAAAAAGTGTGACGGACAGACGGACAGACGGACAGTCCGATCACTATATGCCCTCCTTCGGGGGCATAAAAATGCGGATAAGAATATTTGTGCTGAATACACATGGTCATTATTTGTATTGAAGATACAGTTATTTCTATGTCCCCTTACCTCTGGCATTGTTCAGATAACCGCTATGAAGTAATAATAACATTAACCCTTTACTTATTCTTCGGTTCAACGCAGAAGCTTTTATCATTGTTCAAATGCAATTATGTAATTGTTTGAACCATAGGGTGTTATGTTTCATTAAATCGTTCAGATTTATATACCCGTAGGCTGAACATTAATGAAAGCTGATCAACGACCCGTGACTTGTCGGTAAAAGCAAATTCTGTCTGAATATAAGAATGTTTAAAACTTCATTTAAGTATACATTGAGCCAACTCCGATTGTTGCGCTCTGAAGTATTACAAAAATAACTCATAGTTACATTTGAAGTATAGCATTGAAACCACTACAACATTAAGTTATTTGGCCGGCTGTTTATTATATTTAGAATCCTTTTTGCGGAAAACATTTTAAGTAAACCTTTCACAATTATTGAACACAAGTTGTTTTATTCAAAGTGTATTATCTGATAGAACATAAGTAACGCTCAATAAGATTGGTCCCGAAATTAAGTCGGAAATGCAAGCACGCTTTAACTTAAAACAAGATTACTACGCAGCAAACGTGGAACATCCTATGTCAAAATTCTAATCAAGGTCTGTTATATTCATAAATCAACAACGCGGCGATTATGCGCCGATTAATGCATTTACATATAAGAAAGGTATTGTGTTACAAACAAGTCGTAAATTATATATGCTGTTGACGCAATTTGATATCAGCGGTCGTTATATTTGTGAGTGCTTTTCGTAGGTTGTATGTAATTTCAAGCATGGCAATAAACCATGTTTGCATAATTATCCGTATGAATTGCACATCATTTGATAATGTACTTACGCTGTGTTGTCTGCACTCAAGAATGGGTAATGAACGTGCCATATAGAGACTTATATTCATGGCCATAGAATGTGTACACTAAATAACAAGCAGTTGTTTAAGACAAACGTACAATTTTAACAATTATAAAAAATGTGCTTGTATAAACTGTATTATCAAATTTGATGAAGTGAGACCGTTGTGGCTAACTGATGGACACCATGTATGCGCACACAGAGTTTACGCATGTTTTATTTGTTTATATGTGTTAAGATTGATATGCATGCTGCATATCAACATGCCCTCTTGAACGATTATGCTGTCGTCAATCAGGTGTCGCGTTTGAAAGAACATGCAAGAAAATGACAGTGCATGATTAGAAATACTTTCATATGAATTGCCACATGTGTAAGGAAAGCATCATAAGTTTTGCGTAAAGCATATAATTCGGTTTATACTTTGTTGTGATAGCTGACAATAATGTGATACTTGGCAATAGTTTTAGGTTGTGTATTGGTTATTGATATATATCTAAATTAGAAAACACCATGAAGCTATCCTGAGTTAAACAGTTGACTTTATTTGACTATGACTTTATTAAATTTAGTCGCACAAGTGTCCAAAATATATTTTTTCAATAAAAATTTATACTCATATGTATTCATATTTAAGTATTTTTAAAATTGTCGACTTATCATAGTATTTATCAAAACGATTAAAACAATAACACATTAAGAAATAATTATAAATATGCAAGGTGAGCCATAAACTTAGTTTGATCCGCGGTCATTCGATTAACACTGTTTGGTAGCCTTTTTTCTATCTTAAGTTCTTACCGGTTTGGTGTCTCCGTTTTGCTTTTTATTCTTTTTTGCCATTTTACTAATCCCGTTGTTTTCAGATGAAAGTACGCAGTGGCAAAGATTTTGAAGTAAACAATTTCACTTCGTCCAAAGATTCTCAGAATAAATCAAATTAAAGCATTACATACACACTTAATCAATCGCTAAATAAAGAGACGTTGAACTGTCTTGTAAATATTTTAAAGAGAATTATATATAATTATATATGTATCTAGGCCTCACGTCCAAATCTAACCAGTCTTCTCGATACGGTATTCAATATTGGTGATATCGTGGTCAGTGGTCAGTGGTCAATTTGCCCTTCTACTACTATTTATGGCGAGTGACGAAGAATTTATATTCAACGGACCGTAACATAAAAATAAAGTAAACAAGTCAACGTTCACCAACCCTGTTACCTTAACGTTTTACCGTGAGAAGAAACTACTCAAATCGGTATTTTGCCTACGTTACTGTATGTGCGGATTGATAACGTAGTTGACGGCAATTAATTTCGTTGTTAACAAAGATGTATTTTATGTTCTTATGAGTATGAAATCAAACACGGTGACGAGTGTTAAAGTTGTTTTATAAACACATGCTATTTAAAAACTAATGGGATTAACAACATATTTTAAATAACAAACCATACACACGCAATACAATTACATTCAAACACGGCCTTACAATGTACCGTGCGGGTTATATATTTCAAAAATATTTATTCGAAGTTCAACGACACATGAGTCGCTTTTCACTGTATATTTGAACGGAATTCGAAAGTTCAAAAACTAATATAAGATGCAACGTGATTTTTTTTTAACTTTTAGTGGTAGGGATGTATTTATGTTTTTAAATAAAAAGCCATCTATTTAAATTTAATTTGTTGCTAGATAGAAAGTTAATTAATCTTCTTATTTCGATTGGAAATTGTGGTATATTGTTACAGTTTATATTTTACAAAGTATTTTTATCATGAGAGCCTATCCATTATTGAACACCGGTAAATATATAAGAATATAATAAAATAAACGAACATGGATGATTTACGTTATTTGCAGAACTTTACATTTTAGACCTGACCGGAATAGAAAATAATTTATGTTAGTTTAACCGGTATTTTACAATATATTGATCTGAACACGTTAAACGTTGCTAAATATGAGCGGTATTCAGTTGTTGTAGTCCTTCCGCACATACATACATGCAAGCCAGAACAGGAAACTTCCGCACATACATACATGCAAGCCAGAACAGGAAACTTCCGCACATACATACATGCAAGCCAGAACAGGAAACTTCCGCACATACATACATGCAAGCCAGAACAGGAAACTTCCGCACATACATACATGCAAGCCAGAACAGGAAACTTCCGCACATACATACATGCAAGCCAGAACAGGAAACAAGATTTTTAACTTGATCTAAAAGAGCGAGAACTGTGAATATGAACACTTCTCTGCTGATTATACATGTAGGCATATTTTGTTTATTAACATTACCATAACTTTTACTTTTTTTCTGCTTTTGTTGTTGCTTCTGTTGTTGGTGTTTTGCATACTCTGTTGTGTCTCTTTATGGCTTTCACAAGAGGATCGATAAATGTAACAACACTACTTCAAATATGAAAAGTACACGGTTGTTAATTTTGCAAATACATTCGTTTTCGTGATTCCTGACACTATTTCGTAAGGTATTATATTAAACTCCACTAAGGCCGGTTTTGTGATTAATTGCAATCTCTGTGGAACAAGGTAAATTCCCAAACAGTTATTTTTATTTGTATCTGTTGTGTGTTTTTATGTCTAATGCTTGTTCGACAGACGGTAAATTGCAATACGATCTCGAATCTATAGTAAGACTTCCACGTTACTGGCGCCGTCGTACTACCGCACTGTCTTCATCATATTGTCGCATTATCGTCATCGCACTGTCACATTGTCGTCATCGTACTATCGCGTTCTCGCATTCTCGCCATCGTACCATCGCATTGTCGCCATCGTATTGTCGCATTGTCGCCATCGTACTATCGCGTTCTCGCATTCTCGCCCTCTGGATTTTAATGTTTAACCACGATGGCCCTAACGGTATTACGTAGAAAACAGATAATTCGTCGCACTACACCGCCCCTAGCGGCAATTTTATACTGAAGGGATAGTAACTTTCGTCTCAATCAATACATTTCCGAAATTCATACTTGTATTCTTCCAGTGGGCCCGGATACGAAAACCCACGAAAGCAAAATATTTTGTTCAACTTCGTTAATTGATGTTGTGATGTTGTTAATACTTTTACAATTATAATAATAAATATATATTTATAATGATATTAAAATATACGAAAATCTGTGAACAACACCGTGTAATTGTTTTAAATAAATATGCTTTGTTCAATAATTTCTAAAGAGAAGAATAAAAAAAAGGAAAGCGATTAAATTCGCTAACTATTTTGCACGGGCAGCAGGATGAAACCACACCCGCACGCTGCCAATAACTGCATCACTTACATGGATCAAACATGTCTTCGCAAAGCTGTGGAAAAGGCTCTCACGCAAAAATTATACTACATCATACATGTGTTGAATTTGAAACGAGCCTATGACAAGCAAAGAAACGTAAACGTGAAACACGACTTATTATCGCGAGACACGGGTTGAACACATTATATGAAACAGTAAGTACCATTACAAAGGATTGTAGGAAACTCTGAATGTCGATTTAATATATTCCATAAACTTCAACGTGAATGGTGTCTTAACAATCTGTTCGCGTTGTTATGACGTGCACTTGAAAAGGTTTCCGCCATTATTTGCTAATGGAGTAATATATATAAATACACACATTGTTGTCAATATATTATACTCTTAGTTAATGATTTACACTGTTCCAGCTGTCGTCACAAATGTTTTATGTTCTTGACCAAGTGACGGTTTTCGTTGATTTTTAAAGTGCTTGATTTCATGGTCGCGTATACTCGATTATTACAAGACATTTGCTGAGTGTACATTATTTGTATATAAAATGGATTACTTTATCTATCAGATGTATAGATATTCAACAAGCATATGCCATTTAAATCAGTTATACTTAGCCTACATAACTAAATCATTCAGAATACATTGAGTACATTATATGTGCGTGTAGTCATCTTCATAAGCAACAACTGCAGGATTGTCAATACCATGTTTCGCGAGCATGTTGAAACCGTTGGTCAGGCGGTGTTTCATACTGCCGTCGTTGGGTCCCCATGTTTCATCGGGCGAGGTTATCGTTCTTAGGCGCTCGAGAACGTTACCTTTGGCGGTAAACAAATTGTAAAGAAACATGACGGGTATTGGGCTCAGTATCAGTTCGGTGAGACCAAAGCCGATACCTTGGGCAAAATGAGGGAATGGAACACCTTTTGAAATTTCCGTTGACTTGAATTGTATCATTCGGTACAGGAAGAGTGCCTGAAAATCACGAAAACATAAAACAAATCTGTTGTCGATTGATATTTTTGTTTAAGTCTGGATCCGTGAAATATACACACACAATCGGTACTTTATACACATTTTTGAAAAGTGGGAAAAGTGCTTTAGTAGAATAATGCTGGTTTAGGAGTCGGACGGTACCTGGTTCGAATCCCGCTAAGATAAAATGTAAAATACCACGCTTGCCCCTCTCCAGCAAGATGCATAAATAGGTAAATGTTAGGGAAATAAGCCGCGGCTGCATACTGAGTCGAGGGTCTTTCATATACAATATTTCCACCAATGCACTATAACGTTTAATACATACATTTGTATTCATCCTACCGTGCCACGGTGCTGGCGCTGAAAGGTCAATAAGTACATTATCACTATACACAGAACTTAATAATGCAATTATTCCACGACACTTATGCTTGCAGGAAATTATCACCATACACAGAACTTAATAATGCACTTTATACCACGACACTAACGCTAACAGGGCATTTTCTCTATACACAGAACGTAATAATGCAATTATACCACGACACGTACGCTAACAGGGCATTATCACGACACACAAAACGTAATAATGCATATATACCACGACAATGAAGCTAACAGGGCAGTATCACTATACATAGAACTTAATAATTCAATTTTACCACAACACTGACGCTAACAGGGCATTATCACGACACACAACACGTAATAATGCATATATACACCAGCACTGACTCTTAAAGATCAATATCACTATGCACAGAAAGTAATAATGCAATTATACCACAGTTCCGACGCTGCTGAATGGTCATTACTCTCTATATATATTCATGTACCGTTACCGCGGCGCTACGCCAAAAGGTCAATATGTACTCTCCAAGTAACATTATCTTGCTACTTTCCAACGCCACTAACGCTGAATGGTCAATCAACTCTCAACAAAATGCACATTCGTATTAGTAATTTACTATACAATGGTTTTAATGTTTAAATGTCAATGGGCATTCTACAAAATGCATATTCATGTCAATACGAAGTAAACAAAATTAAACTGTTGCGTCTCACTAAATTTCTCTTACCCCAATAACCAAAGGCGAACACACAAACCAACAGAAACCCCAGAAGTATTTCGGCCGAGGCTCATGTCCAAGCATGTACGTACAATCCTGCATAAGCCGGTCGACTCCTTAAATACGAGAATAATTAAGTTGACTTATTTTATAATGCTAAATCAGGTCAATATATCAATATTAACATGAACACCCAATACATGTACGTTTGAATGATATATTATATTACGCATCTATGTCGTTTGTTATTTATATTTGTTTGTCTTCAAAGGAGGTCACGTGGTTCAACAAAATAGCTTAATGACAATCGCAGACGCAGTCGGTATCATTTATAAACAATACCAAATGGCGTCCAAACAACTAACTGGCGATTCGTTGGAAAGCTTGATGAACGTACCGTACACCCACATGATTGCGATACTTTCACAGGTAGATACGAAAAGAAGCGAGTAATCCGCACCGAAGAAATCCATCAATGTCACTACATAGTCACCGCCCTGTAAAAGCAAGAGCGTCATGTATCAAAATGTCCCATGCCATAGTTTTAATTGCCATGTGTTTTTTTATATATTTATTTTAACATTTTAGTCCCATGACGTTTCCCGTCAAAGTATAGTCAATTTTGACGATTGTGCAGTACATACTAATGCAATATTGATGAACGAAATAATGCTTTATTGCACAATTGCTGCACATTTGTTAATTGGGTACATGGTTTGCATTTTACAATTGTTTTAATGTGCATGTTACCGAAGGAGCATTTGCATAATTAATTTTACAAAACATTAGATTACCATTTAAATATAATTGTGTTCACCAATATGAGGTATTTGAAGTCATTAAAGGGAGGAACGGGTCCAATTTAACCTCATGCTTTAGTTAGTTTGTTTTAAACGTTATAGCAAAATTATGCATTGTTCTATCAATTATTAATCAATTAATGCAACTATGCTGTTACTTTCCGTTCTTTTGTGTCCTATATTATGTATTGTTATTATGTAACCATTGCCTATTTTATTTTTTCTATGTGAACATTTTGTGTGAATATTTTACTCTGAAAAAATCTTCGTTTATGTTTGTAACCCACAATTATTTTGGTTTGCAATATTTGGAATACTTTTACTACATGACTATGTAATGTTTGTAGCACGTTTTCCTACTTGGGTGATGCATGATAGTGCAACCAAGTACAAGGCGACTGCAAAGCCGATGCACAGGTGAGCCTTATACTTCCGGAGTTTTGGAAACTCGTCTTGTATACACGTAAGAGTGGTTTCCATCAAATCAAACTAAAAAATAAAATAATAAAATGTACTGACAAAAGTTTGATAGTTGTACGTACAAATCGTTCCATATAATGAGAATGATACTAACACATACTTTAAGACAACGACTACATGGAAATATATTGATTACACATACATGCAATTAGCTGATGGTTATATATAATCCGCCGACGAATCAGTAATTGCATTATACTAGAGTATAATTACTTACTTGTTCGTATTCACTGCCGTCCAAGCAATACCGTAGGCGGCAATATATGTTATGTTCAATGATCCGTACTTTTCTCTACGAGATAATATTAATCGGACATCAGGAACACGCATTTTGGTACATTTTGTCTTATTCTTTATCTATTTTATTATGCAAAATTTACTTCCTCAAGAAAATAAATGTTCCCTAATAATTAACTCGTTCCGAGCAATAGCGAGTGGTCTAACTCTTGTTTTATTTTCTTGTATTTGAATTAAAGCATGTTAATGAAAGAAACAATATACATATTTTATATCAGTTTCACCAACCTGACTGTCGAGCCCGAGAGTGAACAACATAAAGAAAAACAATATGGACCACAGGTGAGATTTCAGCAGGTTGGACAAAGCTTCGGGGTACACCACAAATGCGAGACCATATCCAGCCTTCGCTACGTCTTGAACGGACACTCCGATTTGCTTGGCCATACCGCCAAAGGTGGTAAAAATGACCAAGCCAGCAATAAGGCTTGTTATAAGATCCATGGAGCTGATGATCAATGCGTCTCTGAAAAATACGATATGTGACGTTTTCCATACCGACAAATGTAAACAAAGACATATATTTAGTATCATTCAAGTCTAGCATTACTAGAAAGTTTTATTATATAAGTATATTTTTGTGTGTTTATTTCTGATGTGCAATGTATTAGTAATAACAATCGCGTTTTGGGCATGATGAAGCGTATAGACGTTTACGTATAGATGTTGTTTTTGAATTTGTTGTAGCTGCCGAACATCATTATACCCCCGAAGGACACTCCTAACGAAAAGAAGTTCTGACCGGCTGCAGCGGCCCAAACCTCAAATATGTAATAAATACATACATACATTTTTTAACTTGCAAAAACAAGACTAAGTATTGGCATAGTGTACACACGAAATTGTTCAATTATTTCAGAGAAGCGTTTCCTTGACGTATAATTCTATCGAAAATTGCCAGAGTAATGATGCTTTTTTTACGTCTCTTCTGAGTATTGCTTTAAAAGAAAAGATTGACGGCGATATATGCATCTCCCATTTATTACAACGCCTATAACCCGTCTACAAAATCTATTAATTCGAATCGAGAAACGTAAAAAACATTAAAGCAATGTTCTATTACTTGTCTACGATGTTCAAATGTTATTTACACATCTGCTCGTTACGTTTTAGCAATCGGGTTTATCAATATATTTAAGGAATTTGTATATTTTGGCAAAAACACAGTTTTACAATATAACATTTATGTGTATTACTTTCAATTGTTATTGTCAAAATTTAACATGTAGTTTACAAATGTTTTGTTTTAAGATTGAGTAAAATAAAATCAAAAGTGTGTTCGTACACTGTGAAATTTGTCAATATATTCTTATTGGCTAGTATCAGTGTAAGTGGACGACCATGTAGACACACATTTCCTTATAGTACCACAAGTGTACAGTGAAAAACACACTTTATACTATTGTATTCATTAAACTCCCACGTCTATTGTCGCCAGTTTGCTCCATTTGGGGACGATGAAGTATTTAACGCCATCAATGGCCCCGTCCAGGAGACCGCCTCGGATAAGAAGGATGATAAGGATAACGTACGGGAATGTGGCAGTGAAGTACACAACCTAGGGAATGTAGCAAATATAGACTAGGCTATACGAACAGGATAACATTTGGAAACGTGGCTCGCACATATCCAGCATTGGGGACATGTTATGTCCTTATACCTAACACGTAAGGGGCCGTAGCAGTTAAGTCCACAATCTCGGGATGTAGACAACACGGATGTTATTAAAATGTTTTCATTCAAGCATTATATAAACTATGAAAATAGCGTTTAAGTACAAAGTCTTTAAAATGTAGAAACAATTGATAAGGCGTCTATGCTATTTAGCTATTTAGCTATTGACCATTTAATTTACTGAAAAGTGGTAGTGGACCGTTAAGATGATTAAAACGCAGGTTAATACGACCATTGGTTTATTAGTGTGCGTTTTATTAAATAATCTAAAAGCAACGCTGGAACACAAACACAGACAACTGACAGTATTTTTCACATTTTCCGGGAGAGCTATGATGATCTACTGATTTTGACCAAGAATGACATTTAAAGGAGACGACTTTCATGTGTGATTTAAATTTCTCCCTTATGTTCTGACTGAGACAATTTATGTTTTATGTAAGTTCCCCTTAAAAAACATACGTAGCCGAACACGAAATTTCGTATTATTGTAATTTTATGTTTATAAATAACTCACGCTACATGTAATACAAAGACACAACACCTGATGGGATAGTTGACATACATATGTATTCATATCATTTGCCAAACATACCACCCGTATGAATAAACCGTTATCTTTGAGTTAATCAAACGTTCTGCTGATATTAAGGTAGACGAAATCACAACAAACGTATTCACCGACATTACCAAGCATGCCCATGACATTTGGTGCGCACCATAACAAGTTCTCAAGAATGTTTACAATTACAATGTGAGTTCATCGCCATTACCTTTCCAGAGGACTTGATCCCTTTTATAATGCACACAACTACAATAATCCAGGCCAGGAGAAGACAAAGGGCAAGTTGCCAGATCGGGGCTCCCATGTCTGAGGGATGTATATTAGGGGCCTTCTTGATAACCGACTTGCTGAACCAAGGCAATGGATTACGAGTTGGTTAAATAGTATTTATGTGACAATTCAACAACAACAAAAACAAAGACAGTGTAGGTGAATAAACTGTTCCAAAGCCTACTAAACATACCACTAACATCGTGTTGTATTACATGCAAATACGTTAATTTAATGATATAAGAACATAACAAATTTCAACAAGGGATGCAGTAACGACACAGTTACTTATAAATAGTTCTTAAAAATTGTATTGCAAAAGTTCCTTTCTTTGTATTTGGTCAGACTTCAGTCTCTTTGACATTATATACGATAGCGAATTTAAAAATGCCAATTTTCTCTAAAATGTGGTTTCTGACATATATATATATTAAGCCGAAATATGTTATAATGGCTGACTGTTATAATACATATTATAAAAATTTATTGAAATTTTCTAATAAACGTTCAACTTTAATTTCCATGTACATTCTTGTCACACATTAAAAAGCCATGCTGCCTTTACATACAACCATAATCCGTATTTCGTTTGAAGCAACACCAACTGTTTAGAGTATATTTAAGTGATTTCAATGAATAATCTTCGGTTATAGTATTTCAATTGTGTTTTTTTGTGGCTTTAAGTTATAGGATATTACCTCTTAACAAGACGTGTTGTGTTTCCATCGTGTGTATTACATAAAATCTTTGTTTAAAATAGGCATATTCAAAAATACAAACTTAAACATGTATATGAGTATATAACGAATTCGTTCAGAAGATTAAAATAAGACAGATGTTTTGTTTAAAAACAGTTGATGAAACATACAATCGCTTGAAGTGGTAAAATTACTTTAAGGTCTGCTATCGGGGGGGGGGGGGGGGAGCATGCGTAAACGGCAGCTAACCGGGTTTCAGTGAGGTAAGTTGGAACTTACTTCCAAGGTTGCGTCGTTTTTGTGTCGATCGTGAAGGAGTACAGTATATATTCACCCGGTAAGCCTTTATATATATATACATTTCTTTTTAATGATTACGTCCTTTCGGGTCTACAGTGTTTGCGCTTCCCTCAATTGTTTTTTTTGAAGATCGTAGACGTCTGGATATAAAAGTAATTGAAGGAAAACCGTCCACAAATATGTTGTCTACTTACCTGACGTTCGAGAAATCGAAGGTACAAATGTTCTCTTACAATAAACAGTATTGACGCACATTTACAGTAAAATATGACTAAAATAACGAGTATGTCATTTTTGTGACACCGTTTCAACTCTGGTAACTAATTTATTGCCAAAGAAATTGGTTTAACCCCTCGTTTTTGAAGGCATTTTGGGACTTCCAAATGACAAACAGCTCTTTCCTTGTTAACGAAACAACTACCAATGTTTAATATAGTTTATGTGTGTACTTTAATATTTTAGTTTTATAGCATGTTATGTGCAATATAAGTGTTTCTTAATAACGTTACTTACAGTAGAATTATAATTATGCTGTACGGAAACCCAACATTATTCCGACATGAACTTTTGTTTAACCATAACGTTACTGTCTTTTAAGATGATGCAGGTTAGATAGCGATAATAAAATCTTTCGTTGCATTATATGTACTTAGGAATTAAAAATCAACTGAGGACTGAGACAACATGCCCCATTCATGGACCACATAACTTTGAATGTAGAATATGCAAGAAAGAATCCTTCAACAGAACCGGAATAAAACAGCAAATAAATAAAAGAACCAAACAAAAACAAATAATTCTGATGTGTGTTTTTTTTTAAATTTATTAAGTATACATAGACAAGTATATCATATAATTGCTATGAGTGCTACGGTTGTTTCCGTATATGTCATGTTTCTAGTATCTAACTTTTGTATTAATATTTAAATAAACCATTATCTGTTTAACATAATTTCTTCCCACTATGTCTGTGCATTCATGTCCAAGTGTTTTCAGCACTTACATACATGGTTAAAAATGTATTTGTAACGGATGAATTCGTTATGCATATGACAAATTAACATTACTTAAGATTATACGTTTCGTGCCGTATATGTATGTCATAATGCTAGTTTCTCACTGTTTTATTTCAATAAACCGTTATTTTTGTTACGTCATTTCTTTCCACTATGTCTCTGCATTCATTTTCAAGTGTATTCAGCACTTAAAAGGATCGGAACAAATTCGTTATGCATTTGACATATTAACATTACTTAAGATTAGAAAGCAATATCAGGAACAAACGAAATAACCTAGTTAACTATTGAACAAATACGTTATTTGCTCAATACAACATTCTTAAATAATATGTATTCACATAATTATAAAACAAATACATTTATATAGTGATAACTTCGACTGAAATAATATCACGTATTGCATTTGCGAAACCTTTCTTTCTAGTACATGTTCGGTTTTTACGATTATCATATATTCACTAACAAAGAACCTGTTTAAAAGAAAGTCGTCTAAAATGTGTAATTGTAACGTAACATCTCCGAAATGTTGTAATAAAGTAATACAAATGTATTTAAACATATAACATGAATATATTGTCATATAATGTTAATACAAATTTAGTGACATCATTAGAGATAAATGATTTAATTATCGATTTATCCATTTAACATATTGTTTATCCATATAACATAAATATAATGTTATATAATATAACAATATGATAGAAAGTTAATTACAGGTAATATTAATAATATGATAGGAATTTAAATTATTAGTGATAAATAAAGTAATTATCATAATTGCATTTCAAAAAAATAATCAAGAGATGTTTTAATAAAGCTCCAAACTCATAATTGCATTTCAGAAATTATCAATAGATGTTTTAATAATATAATACAATGACAGAACTCTATCTACTTTAATATTTATGAATAAAATACTTTTTATAATTATTGATACATCTTAAATCATAATAATAGTGGTTCTATAAAGAGAATATATGGATGTTTGAAATGATTATAGAATTTGAAAATCATTATTATTTGTTAATTATATATAATATATAAGAGTATACACAAAATAAAATAACTTAAATTAAGATTTCTCGCAAAAACCAGACATACCTTTACCTTTATTGTTAAAGTAGACTAGATAGACAATTTGAAAGATCAAAGATGAGATACTCCGGACGAATGAATATGTTAACCTACGATGTATATTTAACAAGATGTTTAAGTTGATAAAATGCTCAAAAGTACAGCCGCGGGGATCATTATCTTGTTAAATTATCTATTACATCTATGGAACCGTGCGAGTAGAATAATTACAATAGTACAGTAAAGTTACCATTACCCGATCATTACCCATAGCGGATCACTGCAATGTTCAAGACTGCGTATCGCGATAAATGGTTGACATTTTTAGATGATATTTTGCAAACAGCATCTTCAAGGCTGTTCTTTCAAACGCATTGATTGAGTCGTATTCGGAGCTTCTCTTTGTCAAACATTTCGGTATGTTTTGCTGACATGTATATACGACATTGTTGACTTCCGTCTCGTTTCCAAATCAATGTTAAACATTTTTCACGGCCACATGCTATAACTCTGTTGGAAAGTAAGAACTTTACGCATTAATTTAAAGGCCATTAAGTAGTCTTTCTGCCTGCAAAAATCCATTTCATTTTTTATTCGTGTTTAAGATTTTGCAACACCTTAAATGAAATGAAGAATTAGGGCAATAACGGATCAAGCGTGATAATATGCGTATTGATAATATATTATATTAAAATATATGCAAATCTTGTTGATTCTTAAAATGATCTCAATCTTAATGTTTAATTTATGGTCCATGTTGAATATCGATGATTAGATATGATTCAAACAATTTGCATTGTAAAATAAGATGCCCATATCTGTTTGATCTTTTTAAGGATTTTCAACATATCATTCACACAAGAACACCATCCGTAAAGTGTGGGTACAGAATCACATATAGAAAACAATTAATAACAAAAAATGAATGTAATTTATAACTGGCAATGTAACTTGATCATTGCAAACAACACATTTATTGTTTCGACAGTTTAAATAGCGTGTTAGAGGCCCCCGAGTGGTTTGAGTCACGTGATTCGTTATGGCTACAACTGATCCGTTAATGAATTAATACTGCGGCGAAAAAAAAGGTATCACAAATACATTTTGCCTGCGTTTAATAATAAGACTATGTGCTGAATCAGTAAGAAAAGGTAATATTTAATCAAACTGGTGTAAAAGAAGCATCAAAACCTTTACTGCTTTTCACCAGAACAACTTAATAACGCTACTGATCCGGTAATGGTAACTTCCCAGCAAACATTTCATATCGGTCCGATATCGGCCCGATATTTATTTCAATATCGGTATTTTTATCGGCCCGAGATCGGATGTGCAACACGGCTCGATGTCGGCCCGATATCGGCGATACCGTCATTGAGCCAGCATGGTGCCGACATATTTTTAACCATTCCCCAGTCCCTGTCTAGCCTCAATTATTTTTCATTGTTGTTGGTATTGTTAAGGGACTACCATTAAACCAGTTCCTTAAATAAATGAAACAAAACTTTCTTCAAACCAACGTTTTATTTTAACATCCTTTTCATTCAAACTGGAACAATTAAAGTTTTGTTAATAAGCCTACTGACTTAATTGAAAATGTAAAACAATATACTTATGTATTACTCATTCCAACATTTTTGTTATAATGGTGTAAAACATATTTATATATACCAAAATTAACAAAAAATGTAAAACATATTATGTAAACAGTCTATATAATTCTACTAGTACAGCAACTAAAAAATTAACATATTTAAACAAATTGTTCATGACAATTCGACTGATTTTTCTTACAAAAAATGACAAATTAAAATGATTATAACTCAAATATATTGAAAAGTAACATATACACAATTAAAGCTATTTAGGTAATAAAGGTTGAAATAATAATAATAAAACACTGTTTCCATCACTATGCATAAAAGTTGTGTAAAATCAGTAATTACAAGTTTCAAGAGCCCTTTACATAATAAATGATTCCAGTAGAAGACATAATTTACAGTTTAAACACACGAGTTATAATAAATTGCGACGCTTCATCACGTTTCTTGTCCGCCTTTGCTTTTCTGCCACCGTCACGATCAGAGGCTGTTTGAAACAATTCTCTGCACTCAATTTCAACTTCTGCAGCATTCAAGGAACCCACCACAGCTTCTGAAAATGGTTATGCAAGGTAGACTCCTATTATTAGGATATTCATTTTATGTTCAAACAGGGTTGCAAGAATCAAAGATAGTGGGCAGTTAAACCAATAGCATTTCTTAACACTATTTACATTACAATGAAGACTATTTCTGAAAAAAAAGGAAAGAAGCCGGATGTAATTTTGTATATATAAATATTTTGAACTGTGACTTAGTCTTTTTACACATACTATGACAACTTACTGTGAATAGCAACAGACAATCGAAGTTCTCCAAAAGCTGCATTTCGTTTCTTTTCATGCCTGTTATACTGCTGTGTGACTTCATTTGACATGCAATGAAAACAAAAACATTAGACAGTCGCGAAAACATGTGACATTAAATGACAGAAAACAACTTCAGAAAAACAGCTTTAACAAACATTTGCAAATCTTGTGGATAAACAATTTAAATTGATTCCTAACCTGAATAGCTAAAAAATTTCATGGCAGAGTGTTTGTACCTTGACAATTTCGAAATTGTTCAATGCAGCTATCTCCCGCATATTTGTATGACCATACAGGACTGAATATATTTTACAGTTAAATATTTTAAACGCATATTTAAAGAAATAATAATATGAAAAATATCAATGAAAGGTATTTTAAAATATTATGTTACATAAATTTAGATGGTTTACATACTTTATTTTGGACACTTCCAACGCCGTAACAGATCTTCACTGCAAATTTAAAATGTCAATAGAAACACCCACGGTAATTTCTTACAACTGCTACTCTTTCTGGAGATAACATTATATTTTTATTTTATACCAAGTATCATTCATGCTTTTTTAAAAGAGACATATACAATTAAATTTAATGCAACAAGTAATTAAAAAGAAAATAATCAAAGTAACCTTTTCTCTTGAGTGTTAATTATGATATCGGGCCTATGTTGGGCCGATATCATACTTTAAACTGTCGAGTTATAAGTATGTTTATAACAATGGGCCGACATCGGGCCGACATTGTCCTATAAATATAAATTTTGTAATATGCTACCTATTCAAATGTTATTAAACCAGAAGGATTCACTAAAATTGAACATTACAAAAAGCGTCTTATCTTTTAACAAAATAATATTTGTTTTACATAAACGTCGGTCCGATGTCGGCCCAACATAGGCAAACCTCTGCAAATATGCCATCATCTAGCCAATATCGGGCCGATATGGGCATGTTTGTTGGGTTGACTGTATTTTGTTATCACCAGAAGTGCAATCTGGGTTAGCAATCAAGAACATCCACGGAAATGGTCTCGCGAGTCTAATCGGATGTCTAAAACTTGAATATCCGGTAAATGGGTTAACAGAACAGAACAGAACAGACAGTTTATTAAGACTTATACAAATGTACATCGTCTAAATACACAAAATATAATACAAAATATTGTCACGTGTCTATATATTACAACGCATGCGTTATAACAATATACAAAATGTAATATAACAATTTGAGACAAAGTATATTTAACAAAGAAGAAAGACTTTACATTACCGTAGTTAAATATATATCGTTTTACTAGCAGTAAGGAACTACTTTAGTTTTCGCTGGCAATATTATTTGTGATAGAATGTCTTACGGCCAGAGCTTCCTTTATATATTTACACAAATTTATAATTTCAATTTTACAAGTTGAGTTCAATAAAGTATAGAACTTAAAAACTGATGGATTCACATAGTAAACAATTTTAATATATTTTTGTCTTAATTGCTGGAAACATGGACATTTACATATAAAGTGGAATTCATCCTCTATGTCCCTTTGCTCACAACATTGACAATATCTTTCATTACGGGGAATAGTATTACGTGCGTATCTTCCAGTTTGAATTCTCAAAGGGTGGGCAGAAGCCCTTAGTTTAACAAAGTATGTACGCAAATTTTTTGGCATTAAATCTAAGTAAGTTTCGTATTCAAGAGTTGTTTTGAATATTCTATACATATCTAAAACAGAAATATCGTTCATATTGCCAAAACATTCTTGTTTAAAAGCATCTACAATTCTACATTTAAATTCACATAAAAACGAATTTGCATTGATCATATTTGCATATATATGAAAATCCATAATCATTTAATAACATTTTCACATTCGAAACCCAATTTTTATACCCTTTATCACAATCATTTATCTCCTGGTTATACACAGTTTTTATGATAATATTTTCACTATTAACAACTATAAGCCAATATTTTACAATACGAACATATCTATTTACATACCGTGGGTGTCTACCTAATTCACCATATACCGTTGCATTACATGTATTGCTTTTAACATTTAACAACCTTTTACAAAATTTTTAATGGATGCGTTCAATATCTTTGAATTTATTAAAACCCCATATCTCTGATGCATAGTTTAAAATAGAGCCAACAAAGGCATCAAACAATTGACACAATGTTCTAAGTTTTAGATCATACTGTTTGCATTTATAAAGCAAAGTATTCATAGCCTTAAGGGCTCTACCTACTAACTGCTCCTGGTTTAATATAAAACTACCAGTATAATTAATAACAGTACCCAAATAGTTAAAATTATCAACGACTTCTATAGTTTCCCGATTATATGTCCAAGTCTCATCTCGAATGGCGAATTCTACCCCTTTTCCGAAAAACCATTATTTTTGTTTTGCTAGTATTAACATTAAGTCCCCATGAGTTACAATAAAGGTAAAGGTTGTCTTAATGAGATTGTATTTCTTCGGGTGATTTACCCAAAATCGCCATATCGTCTGCAAACAATAGTAAAATTAAAATTATATCTTCTATATTTAAACCAGAATGGACACTATCTTGTAAAAAAAATTCTAAGTCCTCGAAAAACAATGAAAATAGAATAGGAGACATTACCTCCCCTTGCCGTAGACCAACGGCGTAGCTAAAGTATTCAGAGTATGTCGAGCATGCTTTTACACATGATTTGACATTTTCATACAAATTTTTAATTATTCGTAATATTTTGCCTTGTATACCGGATTTGTACATTTTAAGCCATAATGCATTGCGATATATGCTATCAAAACATTTAAGCATATCAACGTAAACAACATACAGACGCTTATTTTCATTTAAAAAATGTTGTACAACTGACATAAGAATATATATGGCATCAACGGTGGAACAACCTTTTCTAAATCCGAATTGTGCATCCGAAATTTAAGCATTATTTTCGCAAAATAATTCAATGCGTTTGTTTAAAATAGTTGTAAATAGCTTAGAAAAACAGCTAACAAGGGTTATTCATCTATAATTATTCACATCGTCCTCGGGGCCTTTTTTATGCAATGGTATAATTATACCCTCTGTCCACTTTTCAGGAAAATAGCCAGAGGTTAAAATACTATTAAAAACATCACACAAATGACTGGATAAGATATCAATGCACTCAATAAAGTATTCGTTTAAAATACAGTCACCACCAGACGCTTTATTACGCTTCAAGTGTTTACATGCATTTAATACCTCATTTACCGTTATTGGTTGGTCTAATTCGGGAAAAGTACAATTTTCAATGTCAAAGTCATTGTTCGAACAAAAAAATTCTGCCTGTGCATTATGATTGTCCGAATTAGTATTACTTAAATTTTCAAACAACGGACAAAAAGTCACAAAACCAGGTTTTCATTGTGAAAAAAATTCTGATTAAGGGAAACAACTCAAAGTGAACTTTTGAAATGAACAAACAAAATTAACCCCCTTTGTAATTTTGTTTCAAAATAAATCTATTTTAAGTTGTGGTGACCTTGACATTGGAGATATTGACGTGATTCTTTCGTGCGACACACCGTCCCATGATGGTGAACAAATGTGCCAAATAATTGTAAAATCTCACAATGAATGACATAGTTATGGCCCAGACAAGCTCATTTATTGCCAATTTTGACATTTGAACTCAAAGTGTGACCTTGACCTTGGAGATATCGACGTAATTATTTCGCGCGACACACCGTCCAATGATGGTGAACAAATGTGCCAAATGATTTTAAAATATGACAATGAACGACATAGTTATGGCCCGGACAAGCTTGTTCCGCCCGCCCGACAGCCCGCCAGCCAGCCCGCCAGCCCGCCAGCCAGCCAGCCAGCCCGCCCGCATTCGCCAATCTAATAACCAGTTTTTTCCTTCGGAAAACCTGGTTAAAAACTCTTTAAATACATCTAATGGAATTTTATTGCAATTACTTTTATTTTTTTATTTGAAAATTTTCCAAAAATCTTTCGGCTGATATACAATATTTTTCTTTTTCATAATAAATTTCTTATAAATACTTTTTTTTTCGCACAACACTTTTCTGTTTAAATCGGTTATGTTAAGGTTAAAATATTTTAAAGCGTCATGGTAGTGATTTCGTGCAGTAATACATTCGTTGTCAAACCAATTTGCATGCTTTAAACTACTGTCAGTATTGAATGAAGGTTTATTACTGTACTTGTACGATTTTGAGAATAACTCATCCGCTTCACTGCGAATTGTGGCTGTGAATTTATCTATAATGGAGTTAATTGACAATAAATGGCTCGAATTATCAATACTTATTACAATTTCATTAAAAATAGGAAGTTTCGAAATAATTCTTGAGCGAAATTAATCTCTATGCGAACTGTCCAATTGATATTTGACATCGGTGAATGTCTCGTAACTAGGTAGACAATTATTACCAAACAATGAAAAGTGAAACGGAGCATGATCACTCCACTCGTTAAATTCGCCAACAGTAAATTGTGATATCAATGGAAAGTTGCATTCATTGGTCAATAAGTAGTCAATGACAGATGAACCGTTACTTGAAAAGAATGTTTGTTTACAACTATCACCTATTCTTCCATTGACAATTCGTAAAGTGGTTGATTTACATAAATCGAGCAATTTAATCCCATGATTATTGTGTATTGTATCAATAGAGGCCCTAGCTGAGGAGTGGTCTGGTATATAGCCAAAATCGTTAAGTACAGTATAAATTGAGTCATATACAATAATATCACATTTATTACTGGTTCTACTATTCAGATCTCCTGTAACAAAGACACTACCAAGTTCAGAATAATATGAAACATCATTTTCTAAAATATCAAAAAGATCCACGTTAATGGTATTATAAACTGGAAAATCTTCTCCCCATACATAGCTTCCACATATATACATATCATTAGCAGTATTAAACAAAATCATGTTTAAGTTTTAACCAAATAATAGTGTCGTGATGGTTACGAACAATTTCGATGCCATCTTTCAGATGGTCTTTAAAATAAATAACAATTCCACCGCTGAATCGCCGTGCATTCCTTTGTTGAAATTTTCTAAAAAAGTTAAAGGATTGATAGCCATTGATTGTAATGTTACTAGAAGCTTTGGTCCATGATTCAAATAAGAAACATATATCAGAAGAACATAAAATATGTTAAAACTCAGTACTAGATTTTTTACATTCACTCAGTCCATGTACATTCCATGATAGTATGGATATCTCACTGCCTTCGTGCCCCTACGCTCGCACCGCGTTTCCGTCGATGAAAAGCGTATCGAATACCAGATACGCACGCTTACCCTGTCGCCTTGCCTCCTTCATCTTAGGCACTAATTTACGCCGTTTTTCGATTACGTCCTGTGGAAATTGTTCGAACACACGGTGCACAGTCCCATCTAACTCTTTCCAGCACTTCCGAACGCTCTCTCTGTCCTTGAAATATGTAAATTTCGCCACTATATTTCTGACCTTGCCAGAAATTGGTGAACCCGGTGAACGGTGCACCCTTTCGAACTTTATGGAGTCCGCAACGTCACGAGCTATCTTACAGGCGTCATGGAGGTGCTGGCGAAGCCTCTTCTCTGTTGTTTCCGGTGGCTTGCTTCCATTCGAATTGTCCTCCGATACCCCCCGTGAATATGAGATTATTGCGCATTGACTGCGACTGGAGGTAAGTTACGTTGTCACGCAGGGTATCCCTCTGTTTCTCCAGCTCCTGTACCCGCTCCGACAGCTGCGCCGCGTGGATGTCCGCCCCGTCCACCTTGTCCTCAATACGTGTAACGCGCTCGTCTACCTTCCTTACTCGATCTTCTAGGGCAACCCAAAGTTTATTTAAATCTTTCTCCATGCTACACATTTTCTTCTCGATAGAGTCTTTACCGCCCATTTTCTTTTCTACAGACTCAAGGCGATCACTTACATTTTTCATGAGTGTCATTAAATCCCGGATTGTTGGTTCAGCATTATTTTACGCCTTTGCAGCACTGTCACAAACCTGTTCAAATACACTACTTTCTAAATTATCTTCACCATAAAGCACAGAGTTAGTCCAGTGCAAAACTTCGCTTACTGACGCGTTTGCTGACTCCCCAGACGGGCCTCTTTGTTTACATATTTTCCGGTTATTTGGATCATTGTCACTACTGTTTCTTTCTTTCCTCTTTTTATCTCTCGTTCTTGTCATCGTTCAATATCACATTTTGATAAAGCACACATTTGCACATAAAAAACACTATAATATCACTATAAGACGTTTAGATTTAATTAAATAATCCAAAATTTCTTTCCCACTTGAAAATTACGACCGTTCGCCCCAAGACCACGTGACCCTATTTCGTTTAGGTGCACACAGCATAAACCCTACCACTAAGTTAATTAAGCTTTACACGTTCCCGATAAGTTATAACAAATGTTTGTAATGCATGTGTTTTCCAAGTTATCGACAAAACACGTTTCAAATTCTACTGATTGACCTATAAAGAAACAAAACGAAATTTTCAGTTGTTTTGTTTCGTTTGTTTAAATATAATGAATGATATATTTTGTGTTATATTGCATTGTATTTGCTGTCTCATTTATCTGTGAACAAGTCCCATTAAGCTACGACAAAGTCTTGAGTCTTAGATTGAGTTCTTTTATCAATGTTGTTCCATGCGTTGTTAAGACCGTCGACTTTACAAGGTCATTTGTGTATGACAGGTACACACGGAAGTGCGGTGCTGATTGTTCCGTTGGCGCTTTCGCTGCTCCTGGACGAGCACAATTGTTCCGTGGTCCCTCCGGAAGCACTCGAAACGGACCTCATGCCCGGACGCTCAGCAAACGGCGCTTCCTCACAGAAACGACCGACAGTGCGGTATTCAGCATACCTCGCTGTCGCACTGCGAACTGCCGGCTCCGGGCTGCAACGGCTTGACATGGAAAACTAGGAGATATAATTTGAAACATTCTATAGTAGTAAGTTTGACCATCGCGAAGAAATCGCGGAGAGGCTTGTGTCCCCCAGCTCCAGGTTGTATGGGCGAGAAGGACACCAGATACGTGGACATAATTTTTTGTGATAAGATGGAGAGGGGGCGAGTAGGAAACCAGACTCGGTGACCTAATTCTGTGTTATATGAGGTAGCGTTGGTAATAGGGAGTAGGGAGCGAGTGTGACACCAGACGCGGTGACAAAATTTTATGTAAGGGGAGGTAGCGGGGTTTTTACATGAAAGGGAGTACAATATAAAGTTACAGATAACACATCGTAATTGTTGAATCTTAAACTAAAAATACACTTATGAGAAGAATGCGCTTAACGCAACATTTAAAAAAAAAATGCGTTAAACAACAGGCATATATGTTAACAATTAATTGCAACAAATATACATTCTTGAATTATTCGTAGGTTTAGTCAGTCACGTGTTCGACAATATAGAGAGGATGTTTTCGTCTTCCAAACCTTTTTAATTATACACATAATTACTGTAATTGTTAATTCAATATATGTATAATGTATTGTCGACAAAATGATTAGTTACATGGCATCTTAGTAAACCAATTATGCATGTAAAGCTGTATCACATCGTGCGAGGTCAATAAGAAGCCGTGAAATAAATTTATTTCTAATCGAGTACCTTTCTTTCTCCACCATACAACGCAATAACATAACAAACGCTAGCCTTTTTTTAAAGTTACTGACTGCATATGTAAAGTTTCTGAGCTAACATGGAACATTTTCTCACCTTACATATTTATTTTTTTTCTTTGCAAAGCAAGGTAACATGTTGACAATGTAACCATTTTGTATCAAGAACACGCTTATCAAATGAAATAAGTCTTTAAGCAGCATAAAACTATTTCATTCAATCACTAGTCGAAATTCATAAGAATTTTTGTTTTAAAAAGTTATTTCAAATAGGAAATATGTTGTAAAAAATATACGGCGTTGCTTGTGGTTGGAGTGGATGAAAGGTAAAAAGTTTTATGAATGAGATCAAATATAGCGAATTTCTTTTTCCATGCAGTTCTAACACGGAGAACGGGATGTTACGCGAAGTTTTTTGCGGCTTATTGTACATTATTACATACTGCTTATCATATATCTATAGATACGAAACAGAAGAAACTAAACAAGAGCGGAAGTGAAATTAAAATGTATAAGTCAACCGGTCACACGCAAAGTATCCGTACATATTTTTAATGTTAATACGCGCGTTCTTCGAACAAACCTGCTGTAGTGGTGTGTCGGGGATTGCTATTTGAATCAATTATTAACAGTATCGAGACTCATCGCGCTCAACATATTGCTTAACATATTGGTCAAATAGTGGAATAATGCTTGTTTAATTAATATAAAAAAAATTATCACAGTATTGTTGAAAACAAATTAAGAATCTATGATTGACCTAGCACAGTTATATCGCCGACTATCTTCATTTAACATATTTCTGGTCTAAATACAACTCCAGTTCACATAGTTAATGTTATAGTGCCTATATTATATACCGATCCGTTTACTGGCCGCGAACTGGCCCTGATACCTTGCGGGTTGGAATGTAATGCATTAAAGTGATGCCTCGCTTCAACTGCTCGAACGACGGCTTGTTTAAAACCTCATACTTCTACATGTTAAATGTTCAATTTCGAAAACAATTTAACATGGTCTAGCCAAAACGAATATCAGGATAGGGCAAAAACGATACTTTTATAAACATAAATAAATAGGCGGGTCCAGGGGGGGCGTACGCGGCGTACGCCACCCCCCCCCCCTAAAATCGCCAAAGTAAAGTCAATTCATTTGATGTTTTACACTTAACTAGATCTAAATCACCTATTTGAACTTGACAAAGCCTATAAAATCACTAAAATCGCTGAGCTTCCGGGGGAGGGGGGGCTAAGCCCGCCTGGACCCCTAAAACTATACACTATGCACTTTTGTTGGCATTATAAGAAGGTACTTTTATGAAAGCATATAAGGCGTGACATGCTCGAGAAGTGGTTGTCAAAGCCTTCAAAATCATTAAAATCGTGATGCTTTCTGGTGGGCTTCGCCCCCCTGAACCCCCTAAACGATAAACTATGCACGTAAACTACTGGATTCGCCCCCCAACCTGTACCCATAGCAGGGCTTTGCTCTGCACCTACCAGGGGCCATAGCGTCCCCAGGACCCCTCATCCAGAAATCCTGGAACCGCCCCTGCATATATTAGAACACAGACAGGAATATGCAAGTAATTGCTAAATATAAGAGCATAGCCTTTAAATACAAACGCTTTGGCGCGGGCAATCTTCTGAAAATAAAAGTTGCGCGCACAAACTGTATTGATGTCAAGAGTTGAGTGTAAAACTGTTCTATCAAGCCTTTTCATTTGAGATAAAAAAATTCATGCTGAACACGCAGTAAGACGGTGTTACAAAGGCGCGGTTATGTTTCCGATGTTATGGTGGTATGCTTAAATCAGCCAATGGAAAAATGAAGTGTGTTTATTCGTATCTAGACGCGGGAGATTTTATTTGAATTTTATTGGACACTTACAAAGGTCAGGTGAGGTGAAAAGCGGGCTTAGACAGCTAGCTGAAAAAGCATCACCGTTGTGATTCATTCATTAACGTTTAATTGGGAACCCATCAAAGTCACGTCATCCTGCATCCTGTTGTATGACGCCTTCACAAGCAATATAACTTACCGGTACTTTCGTTCTGATTTAAAGATTTTGCGGGTGAATGCAGTTGACTCGATAAGATCAATTCATTTCACGCCCTTTTATAACCCCGCACGCCGTGATACAGGAAAGTAAACGTGTGTGAATATATGTATCCCGGAAAAGGCAACTTTTTAGAAAATCCCACTAATCTGCTGGTACAAATAAACATGACCCATTTATAATCCTTTCAAAATCACACACCGTATCAACCGTTATTATTTAAAGGAAGCTATCATTGGCAATCTGAACGCATCGGACAGTGGGCTACACCACACCGTCTCTCTGATGTACGTAGGCGGCCGGCATATTGGATTTGGAACTACTTTAGAAAACAAGATGGCGCCCTCCTCGTAAAGAGGAAAAATTAAAATGTGTCTGTTAGCTCGTCTTTTTCAAGATAACATTCTTTAAGTAATAATTTAATGTAGATCTGTGAATTCCCACAACGTACTTAAAAACTTGTTAAAATTTAAAGATGCCATTACTGACATACTGATAGGAGTACTTATAGTATTGACATCGAGTAAATTTAAAATTAAATCGACTGTTTTCGTTATATTTTGAATTTTTGTGAGATACGAGGATTGCTTACATAAACATGATAAAGTATGAAACACATCACTCATTGTATGAGTATGGATGGCCGAGTGGTCTAAACGGTAGACTTTTACTCCATGGGGTCAATACGCTATGGTTCAAGCCCGTTTGAGGGTTACTTCTATATTTTTATTCAATTTTATTCTTGTCTTTTTTATTGCAGCTTTTCAGATCCAATGTTTGCATTTATCAATATAGCATAGAGTCTATAATGAAAAAAAATGTGGGGAGTTCTTATGTTATAGTTAGATTTTGTGACTTATCAATTTAAAGTATTTAATAACGAACTTCAATACATGTCTAATCTGTGAAAACGTCCCTTTGAAATTGCTAGTTTTCCTCTTACATGCCCTTGTATTTTAAGATAGAATACTTTCCTCTCCAGAGGAAAGAGGTATGGGTTTGAATCCCATCGGGGGCTTCAGAGGATGATCCATTTTGAGACAAATGTTAATATTTGCTTTAGTGTATCCCAAAATTAGCCTAATATTAAATATATAACTGTGAAAGATAATTCAAAATAATGTTTGTTTCTATATACATTGTGATCCATGGACATGAACATTCAATTATGCAAGAAACATGTATGATTTAAGGGAAGAATACGACAGCAAACTTAGAATGGACATTTATTTTAGATTGTTAAGTAACTAAAACTATAAATGTTGTAAAGCTTGTCAAGTTGTGTATGTCGTCCTTGCTTATGTACAGCAGAACAGTTAAGGCATAAATGATTACTCTTTTTCTTTAGAATCAACATTGATGCATTATTACTTGAGCAAAGTTGAACTTTTGAAAAACTCTATGAATTGGGAACTGAATTTTTCATGTTTCTCTGCTTTTTATTTACCTGTCATGAACATAATGTTACTGGTGAACAAATGCCTTCTCTCTTTACACTTTACAATGAAATGGTGTTTTTCATAAATATCCAGGTTAATTTGTATAAATACCGGGTAAGACCTCGTAACATATTTATATACATGTAAGCAATACATTTATGATGATGACATTATGTGTTTCGCTGTAAATTTACAGAGAAAATATACTACAGCCGCATTTCAACAGAGTTGTTAAAAGGGCATTTAGACAGTATTGTCCCTGACTTTTGCCCATTTTGATATATTCTTATAAACAAGAGGGCCACGATGGCCCTGTATCGCTCCACTGCTAAAAAAAGGCTAAAACAAATATTTCTCAGCATGTGCAAATACTTAAATATAGGCCCTATTTAAGCACATGAACAATTTTGTGACCCCTGGGCTGGGTAAAATTTAACCCCAGGGGCATAATTTGAGCAAACTTTGTAGAGGACTACTATACCTCACTACTTACAAAATGTGGTAGCCCTTGGTCCTAGAGTTAAGGAAAAGAATATGTTAACAGTTTTCACAAAATAAGCAAGATATAAGCGTATATAATGTTCAATTTTGTGACCCGCGGGTCAGGGTCAAATTTGACCCAAAGGTCATAATTTGAACAACCTTGGTAGAGGACTATAAGATGTTACTGCATACCAAATTTGGAAGCTGTAGTACGAATGGTTTCGACAAGAAGATTTTTAAAGATTTCACAAAATAGGCGCTTCATAAGCGTTTATTCAATTTTGTGACCCCAGGGGCAGGGTCAAAGTTCACCCCAGAGGCATTATTTGAACAAATTTGGTAGAGGTTTATTAAATGCCACTACATACCAAATTTGGTAGCCCAAGGCCCAATGGTTATGAACAAAAAGATTTTAAAAGTTTTCACAAAATAGGCCCACATATAAGCGTATGTTCAGTTTTGTGACCCCCAGGCAGGGTCAAATTGGACCCAAGGGCTAAAATTTGAACAAATTTGGTAGAGGACTAAACGCTGTATTATGTGAATTGGGAATAAGACATCAAACTGGGAATGGACATCATTTAGGTGATTTTCTCAAACAAGACTATTCATTTCATGATCTACATATATTTTTGTAATATATTATCTATAATTTAAGCTTAATAAGAAATTTTCCATGACTTTTTCATTGACAGTGATTGAATTTTTATCATTTAAATTGTATTTTCAAAATGTGTCCATGCGCTGCATTGACACAGTTTCATTTCATGAGGATTTTTTTTTAATTTATATAAAATCCAGTTTTGAAGAAATATCAATTTAAATGATGCTATTATATATGCAAGTATATGTTTTAATCATAATTTGTAAAACTAGATAAATACAACAGATAAAACTGCATATTATGCACTTTTGATAAAACACAATTTATTCCCAAATTGATGTCTTATTCCCAATTCACATAATACAGTGTTACTATTAGATTTCACTACATACCAAATTTGATAGCCCTAGGCCGGATGGTTATGGAAAAGAATATATTTGAAGTTTTTACAAAATAGGCCTTATATAAGCATATGTTCAATTTTGTTACCCCCCGGGGCAGGGTCAAATTTGACCCCAGGGATAAAATTTGAACAAATTTGGTAGAGAATTATAAGATGTCACTACTTACAAAATTTGGTAGCCCTAGGCCGAATGTTTATGGACAAGAAGTTTTTAAAGTTTTCACAAGAAAGGCTCCATATAAGTGTATGTTCAATTTTGTGACCCCCAGGGCTGGGTCAAATTTGACCCCAGGGGCATAATTTGAACAAACTTGGTAGAGGACTATAAGATGTCACTACATACCAAATTTGGTAGACCTAGGCCCAATGGTTATGGACAAGAAGGTTTTAAAGTTTTCACAAAAAATTAGCCATTTTAAGCATATATTCAATTTTGTGACCCCCGGGGCAGTTTCAAATTTGACCCCAGGGTCATAATTTGCACAAACTAAGAAGAGAACTATTACATGTCAAAACATACCAAAATTTGGAAGCCCTATGCCATACAGTTATGGACAAGAAGTTTTTTAAGTTTTCACAAAATAGGCCTTATATAAGCATATGTTCAATGTTGTGATCCTCGGCGCAGGGTCAAACTTGACTCAAGGGGCATAACTTGAACAAACTTGGTAGAAGACTATAAGATGTCATTACATACCAAATTTGGTAGCCATAGGTCCAATGGCTATGGACAAGAATATATTTGAAGTTTTCACAAAATAAGCACTTTATAAGCATATATTCAATTTTTTGACCTCCGGGGCAGTTTCAAATCTGAACAAACTTGGTAGAAGACTATAAGATGTCATTACATACCAAATTTGGTAGCCCTAGGTCCAATGGCTATGGACAAAAATATATTTGTAGTTTTCACAAAATAAGCACTTTATAAGCATATATTCAATTTTGTGATCCCCGGGGCAGTTTCAAATTTGACACCATGGGCATTATTTTAACAAACTAAGAAGAGAACTATTACATTTCACTTCATACTAAATTTGGTAGCCATATGCCATACAGTTATGGCCAAGAAGTTTTTAAAGTTTTCACAAAAAAAGGCCATATATAAGCATATGTTCAATTTTGTGACCCCCGGGGCAGTGTCAAATTTGACCCCAGGGGCATAATTTGAACAAATTTGGTAGACTACTATTAGATGTCTCTACATACCATATTTTTTAGCCCTAGGCCCAACGGTTATCAACGAGGAGATTTTTAAAGTTTTCACAAAATAAGCCTTAAAGAAGCAATTTTCAATTTTGTGACCCCCGGGGCAGGGTCAAATTTGACCCCAGGTGCATAATTTGAACAAATTTGGTAGAGGACTATTAGATGTCTCTACATACCAAATGTGATAGCCCTAGGCCCAATGGTTGTGGACGAGAGGATTTTGAAAGTTTTCACAAAATAGGCGTTAAATAAGCAATTTTCAATTTTGTGACCCCAGGGGCAGGGTCAAATTTGACCCAGGGGCATAATTTGAACTATTTTGGCCAGTGGAGCTAAAAACTGATTCATTTGTTTAGCGTGCAAAGGGGATGGAGGAACATTTGTTGGTGCCTTTTAAAAAAGTTGTTTCATTGTGTGGAAAATTGAGTTAAAAAATGTAAACACAATGCCTAATATGTGGCAAATTCCAACAATGTCTGTGGTTTTTCATGTAGAAACAAGAAATGTGTTTGTCAGAAACATAATGCCCCTATTGCACCGCTTTGAAGCCCTATATTTGACCTTTAAGGATGACCTTGACCTTTCAGTACTCAAAATATGCAGCTCCATGAGAAACACATGTATGCCAAATATCAAGTTGCTATCTTTAATATTGCAAAGGTTATAGGAAATGTTTAAGTTTTCGGACAGACAGTTAGCACATATAAATTGGTTTTACAAATTCACTGAGTGTTAACATTGGGCACTTATATAGCTCAAAGTGACCGGGAAACAAATTCTTGTGTTCTGATTTACATACATGTATTAACACTTGCAAAATTCAAAGTAAAGAATGGTAATTGTTCTCTTATTGCCAACAACTGCATAAATCTTAACATTGTAAATTGGTTGTTTTGTCTTTATTACTACTTTGGTACATTCTTTTGTATTGCCCTCTTTATATTAACTTTCAACATATATATTATATCCAGTAATTGTAGATATCAGATGTTTTGTGATGTAAATGTGTAGGGTTCTTGTTACTTGTCACACCCATTTCCATTTCATAATGCCTTAACACTGATATAGGATATTAGTGATTTGTGATTATTGTATTTATGAAAACTTATTCTTTATGCTGATGAAAGTGTCATCCTTTATTTTCACAAAGATCCTAGTATCATCAGTAGTGTTTTTTGTAAAGAACTTGAAAATTGTATTAAATGGTTAGTGGATAACAAACTGCCTTGGAAAAACTGAATGTTTAGTGTTTGGTTCCAAAAGGAAATTATCTAAACTTCATTATTTTAATGTAAAATGATTATGTAATGATCACGCTATTGTTTCTCAATCATCTGTTGAAAACCTTGGTTCAATATTCGAAACTGATCTTTTTGCTACATCTATTGTTAATAATATTATTAAAAAGGTGAACTGAAGAATAAGATTCTTCAGGGGCGTAGCTAGCATTTTTTGAGCTGTAGGCCCGAATATGTTATATATATATATAACCGGTATATATATTACTGTTGTTCAAACAAGTCATCAATAAAGTATTTGTACGTACATTTAAATGTGATGACAAGATAGTAGTAAACATTGTGTAACTAATGCTCTCTAATAATATATGCTAATTACTATTTGATCTCAAGACTATAGTCTTAAGTTTAAATTAACGATATTTTTATGCGTATTAATGCCACCATTTTTGTACATTTTCCACCCATCTATAGGGCCCCATTGGAAATAAGTTGCAGACCTTTCATGGGACATCCTCTGGTATATATATCATGTCTTGATTTCAACATCCTGTAACTACTTGTTATTTCAGATCTCTGCCAAATACACTGACTTTATACTTGTAACTGAATTTAAATGATTAACTTTGACTGTGATATTCAAAATGTGAAATATCAATGCATTGTGATCCAAAACCTGTGATAATTGTTTTCCAATTGCTAAATGTTGTAAATTGACTGTATTGTATGATCTGTACTTGTATGACATAAATATACATATGCATGACTAAATCAATATTTAGAAAAGTGTGACTGACACTGTTTCCAGACATATTACAGTTAAATTACTTCATGTCAGTAATGGCAGTCAGGGATGGAAAATATCTTTTTACAATTGTTGCCTGCACTGTCGACCATATTTAGTGCTTTTGTTTCCCATCTAAAGAGTAAAGACCCAAAACCATGGGCATGCCTGTGATATGTATCTTAAAGTTTCTTAAAAGATAAATAATATAAATTTTAACAACACCACTGCTCAGTTTTAATATTTCCAGTACAGTATGTCTTATTTTGAGAGGCCATTCTGAATTGAGTTCATTTCCAAGGGCAAAGTTATGCCTTAATATATTAATATTACCAAATTGAACATTGTTACACTGTCCCTAATTTTAATGGCACTGGATTGTTTAAGGCTTTGAAAAGCTAGTTGCCTGGTCGGGATGACAACATCTTGACTTAAAATGCCTAGGATAAAATATAAACAATATCTGCCAGAAGTACTGTATGGTTGCCATCATCAAATGTACAGAAAGAAACGTTTTTCAAATTCAATCAAGCCTCACTCATTCCATTCCATGAAACCTTTCAGGTGTCTCAATACTGATAATAGCCCCACTGAGGGCCTTATGGCTATGGTCCATATACAGTTTGTGACTGCCTGGCTGGTCACTATAATGCCATTGGGACCAACGTGGAGTTTACTATTTCTTATATTACACCGAAGAGTTTTCTCTGTACCACTGTACAGTGTTGTACGATTGTTTATAATATAGAACATAAACATATTGATTAAATCTCAAAGCCTGCAGCCGAACAACAGCAATGTTGCAATGAATATAATTTAGGAAATACTGATTCTTTTAAGTTTGAATAATGTTGTTGTTTTCACTTCAATAAACAACTAATTGGCTTTCTTAACATTTTATTAAAATTTGAATATTTTGCATGCAATAATATCTAATTTTAAACAATAACATTAATGAATATTCTATTATATTACTCCTTAAAGATATTGGTCCTTATATATCTGTATTATCGGTTGATTTAGTGCAAATTTATTGGTGTGTAACCCGAACTATATTTTCGGTGTAATATCTTCCGCCTAGAGGCGTTAGACATATCCTTCCACCAAATACACCCGAGAGACGATCGCCGATATGGCGGAATTGTCCGAGGTGTCCCGATTGTATCATTGGTTGATATAATGGACCAGCGTTGTTTGTACCGGGCTGATTAGTGGGTTTTTCTAAACTCGTGCTTTTCCGGGATCAGTCTATTTCCTAACCCTATTACACCGTACACAGTGAGTAAGGAGACGTGTAATTAGCAATCACACAGTGCAATCGACTGACGCATCGTCTGCGGATCATCCATCGACTGCGGAAGTGTATACATGTCGGGTAAAAGCGGACTATTCTTTATAGTATTGAATTGAGCAGATTTTCGTGTGTTCTTTCAGAGCCTAAGTAAGAATGACTTTGTGAACGTAATCCTTACCTTCCTAGCTGCTTGCTTTTAAAGAAATCCGTTAAAATGTGGTCAAAAATCAAACAAAATTCACCACTCTTTTTGTCAAACTCTTATTACAGAGGATTTAGACCAAAGATAAGTATGAACAACATTTTATTGAAATATTTAATAATTTCTCTTCGGTTATTTCAAATTGCAGCATCCAACGTGAACTCACAACATTTTTATCAAGGTTTAAATTCGAGTGGGGTTGGAAAAACGGCTCAAGACAACGGCCGCGGCTACTTATTAGGTCATGACATCGGCTGCGAAAATAAAATTATGCTGAAGCCATCGGCTGCGGCAATGAAAATTGGCATGATGAGATGTGGACGTTACTCATTTACCATATTTGATAGAACTATCAGATATTTTGATCACAAAAACAGTTTTAAGATTTTCATTCGTATTTTGAAATAAAATGGGATGGGTGAGTGGATTTCGTTGAAAATGGTTCATTATTTGACATTATTGAAACAAGTCATTTACAAGCAATATGTCTCCACATCATGTAGAGTACACTTGACTTGTGATAAGTGTCGTCCCAGGACTGCACAGGCTTAATGTGTGTTTAGTGTCGTCCCAGGACTGCTCAGGCTTAATGCATACTGTGTTTAGTGTCGTTCCATGGCTGCACAGGCTTAATGCATTGTGTATTTAGTGTCGTCCCAGGGCTGCACAGGCTTAACGCATTGTGTGTTTAGTGTCGTCCCAGGACTGCTCAGGCTTAATGCATAATGTGTTTAGTGTCGTTCAATGGCTGCACAGGCTTAATGCCTGGTGTGTTTTGTGTCGTCCCAGGGATGCACAGGCTTAACGTATGGTGTATTTAGTGTCGTCCCAGGACTGCACATGCTTAACGCATTGTGTATTTAGTGTCGTCACAGGGCTGCACAGGCTTAATGCATTGTGTGTTTATTGTCGTCACAGGACTGCACAGGCTTAACGCATTGTGCGTTTAGTGTCATCCCAGGACTGCTCAAGCTTAACGCATTGTGTGTTTAGTGTCGTCACAGGACTGCACAGGCTTAACGCATTGTGTGTTGAGTGTCGTCCAAGGACTGCACAGGCTTAACGCATTGTGTGTTTAGTGTCGTCCCAGGGCTGCACACGCTAAATGCATTGTGTGTTTAGTGTCGTCCCAGGGCTGCACAGACTTAACGCATTGTGTGTTTATTGTCGTCCAAGGACTGCACAGGCTTAATGCATTGTGTGTTTAGTGTCGTCCCAGGGCTGCACAGACTTAATGCATTGTGTGTTTAGTGTCATCCCATGGCTGCACAGACTTAACGCATTGTGTGTTTAGTGTCGTCCCAGGGCTGCACAGGCTTAACGCATTGTGTGTTTAGTGTCGTCCCAGGACTGCACAGGCTTAATGCATTGTGTTCAGTGTCGTCCCAGGGCTGCACAGGCTTAACGCATTGTGTGTTTAGTGTCGTCCCAGGACTCCACAGGCTTAATGCATTGTGTTCAGTGTCGTCCCAGGGCTGCACATGCTTAATGCATTGTGTATTTAGTGTCGTCCCAGGGCTGCACAGGCTTAACGTATGGTGTATTTAGTGTCGTCCTAGGACTGCTCAGACTAAACGCATTGTGTCTTTAGTGTCGTCCCAGGACTCCACAGGCTTAATGCATTGTGTTCAGTGTCGTCCCAGGACTGCACAGGCTTAATGCATTGTGTTCAGTATCGTCCCAGGACTGCACAGGCTTAATGCATTGTGTTCAGTGTCGTCCCAGGACTGCACATGCTTAATGCATTGTGTATTTAGTGTCGTCCCAGGGCTGCACAGGCTTAACGCATGGTGTATTTAGTGTCGTCCCAGGACTGCACAGACTTAACGTATGGTGTATTTAGTGTCGTCCCAGGACTGCACAGGCTTAATGCATTGTGTGATAAGTTTCGTCTTAGGACTGCACATGATATTTATGAAAGATGCTTTCTGTACATATTGTACTTTTGTATTTTTAAAATTTCATAAAAGCTGAAAGAGTCACCCCTGTTAAGTCAAGGCTATTTTAGGCCGAAACTTAATGCACTTGAATTGAACCCAATTCTCCTAGAGCCCTGCTCAAGTCTTAAGCTGGATGGTGAAGGTTTGCCCTTATTAAGGATATTATGTGTTGACTGATCATTGTTTTTTTGTGTTTTTTTTTTCATCAAACTAATCCACCACAGGTGTTTGGCGCGTAACCGAGTCACTATAACACTCTCAATACGTCATAAAATAACATTTTTGATCACCATGACAATAAGAAATTGTGATATATTATATATGATTGTATATATTATATCAAATTTTTGTTTGTTCGTGTTGTCAAAGTAATTGATAGTGTTTTAGTGAATAGGCCACGCGCCCATCACCTGTGCGCTTTAGCTTGAACATATTAACCTGAATCTTAAATAAATTATGCCCGGAAGGTAGTGTCAGTTAATCCGTAATATCTGTGATTTTTTTTACGGAAGTCTCCTTTAGCAAAAATTCAGTTTTGGGGAAAGTGTCGTCCCTCGTGAGCCTGTGCGGACTGCGTAGGCTAATCTGGGACGACCCTTTACACACACATGATAACGCCTTTTCTGACAGAGCAAGGCTAATATATTTATACCTTTACGGTTGATGACATTTGAATGCTTCTGCTATTTACTTACCAAGCTAGTAACATTCATATAGAATATACTTGGTGTGGCTTGGTTGTGATATCTCATTATGTTTGTAAACCCAAAATATTGCCTACAATAACATTTTTATGGAGAATTTTAAGGAATTGAAACACACGTACTTGTCTTTTAACAACGATTCTGTTAGGAGTGATAACAGTAGATATTATAAAATGCTTAACCTTGCCGCTATTCAGTATTTTTTACATAATAAAAAATATTCTAGCCCTGTGTTATATAATGCTTATATTCAACCATATATTATTCTCTAGGTTATTGCTTGGTGTGCTATTTAAAATTAATGATAAATTAGATATTTATCTATTTACCTCTTGTTTTAATTAGATAAATAAGTCAACTTTCCTGTATCGATTTGTGTATAACGCCCACTATGTTCATTCGGTAAAATATTTGCGATAACTTACTTTAATAATGAATTTCATAAATCATATGTCCCAGCAAGTGTTTGGTATGTATTTTATCTTTTATGACAAAAAACTTTACTGCTGTAACTTACTTTCGTAATGAATTGCATAACTCACCATTTTCAACAATTGTTTTGTATCTATTGCTTTTTATGTGGGAATCTTTACAAGTGAGCAACCAAAGAGTTTTATTGGCTGTTATAATTTGTGTTTGTTTTGATGTAAGATTTTATAAATGAAACAATGCTGGGGGAAAATATTGAATTGTTTATTTGAGCCTGGCTCTGGGAAAAACTGGGCTTTATGCACGTGCGTAAAGTGTAGTACCAGATTATCCTGTGCAGTCCGCAAAGGCTAATCAGGGGCGATACTTTCCACCTAAACTTGATACAATTAAAGTGGAAAGTGTCATCCCTGACAAGCGGGTGCAGACAGCCCAGACTAATCTGGGACGACACTTTTCACACATGCAGACTGCCCAGGCTAATCTGGGACGACAATTCACACATGCATACTGCCCAGGCTCATCTGACACTACACTTCACACATGCATACTGCCCAGGCTAATCTGGGACGACACTTTTCACACATGCACTGCCCAGGCTAATCTGGGACGACACTTTTCACACATGCATTTAGACCCGTTTTCCCAGAGCTGGGCTGTTATTGTTATTGTTATTTGTATAGGGTGTAAATACATTGGTATGTATGACTTATGGTATAGAGCTGGACTCTTAATTCATATATTGTTATTTGTATAGTGTGTAAAAACATTGGTATGTATGACTTATGGTATAGAGGTGGACTCTTAAATCATATATTGTTATTTGTATAGGGTGTAAAACATTGGTATGTATGGCTTATGGTATAGATACCAAAGGCAAAGATATAATGGTATATTATATGTTATAAATATTTATTTGGTACCAAAATCTTGTTTTGAAGATATATTAAACATGCAGATATATTAAACATGCTGTTTTTATAGTATACATATTTTACGTGGTTCCTGGCATTTTTGTGTGTTGTACATAATGTTACAAAATCAAATGAAATGCTTTGTTAGTATGGATCCAAACCACCCGAGTTTGCATTCAGAGATGTATTCTGATTATAGATGACTTTAGGTATTCCCGCTGTCTATCGTGTCTGTCTGTCAGTTGGTTGGTCTGTCTAACTTTAAGAGAGGGTCCAAAACTAAAATGTCTTGACAACAAAGCCGATTTATATTTGTTCTAGATCTGTTTAATACATCAATGTGTGTTTAAGTGGGAAATAATTCAATATGTTACAAGTTATTATTATCAATACATGTATTATATTCACGAGTATTAAAAACAAACAAAAAGTGCATAACAAAAGCAGAAGCGTATTTCTGCCAAACATGTATGTGGATGGTTGAATTGAAAAGGCGTTTTTTTAAGTATCCCACTAGAATCTGTACCTGACTAAAAACGAGTCCTTTTGGTACATGCTACTGTACAGATCCCAAACGACACAAATGAACATTACAGCATAGTTTCAAAAAGTCACTTCCATTTAGTTAGTAAACTTCATGATTGCTTTAAGGTCTTGTGTGACATCGACCGCTGGAAACTGCGTGTTTAAGTTTCCCGCGCACTGTGTTTTCAGCAGACGCCGCTATCACTGCATTACCAGCAGACGCCGCTATCACTACATGGGCGTTAACTACTTCCATGTAGTTTCTATATGCCGCGGTTTCCCGTCTAGTGACGTCATCGTGCGGGTAAAACACCAGCCGGTCCGTGCCCACTTGAATTCCCGACTGTATAGCTTTTGCCACATCCGCTGTAGCATAAAATTCGACCAACCAGCGGGAGTTGATTCTTGGTCGCGCCAACCGGATATCGAGGGGATCGAACTGGATACTTTTTACGACGGGAATGCCTAGTTGAGTCTGTATTAGGTACTGCACCTGTTCGTGAGTTTATGAGTAGTGGTTGTAGTAGTAGTAGTAGTAGTAGTAGTAGTAGTAGTAGTAGTAGTAGTAGTAGTAGTAGTAGTAGTAGTAGTAGTAGTAGTAGTAGTAGTAGTAGTAGTAGTGGTAGTTGTAGTATTAGTAAGTTGTAGAACCATTCTTTATTTAATTTTTCTCATAATTATTGAAAGGAGTTATAATAGCAGTACAAGCAGCAGAAACCGTAGTTATTGTAGTTAGCTGGTACATATGTAGTTTATTATTATACAAGTATTAGTTACGCAATATGACGGATATATTTGATCAGGGTCCGTCTTTGCAATTATAATACATTTTATGATTTGTGTCACTTATAGCATCGGCTCGGCTACTACTTTTAAATGTTCCCCGGTTACTCTTAAGTATATTTAAATGTACCTCGGGTAGGGAAAATGTACTAAAATGTGCCCGATAACTCTAACACTAAAGTGGTCGTTGTCGGCTATTCTTTTCGAATTAATTATGTTCATATTTATGTCAATATTTTGTTAAATTTAATATATAATATCGAAACTCCTACTCAGAAAAGCATGTTGAGGCAGGTTTTGTTGAAAGATAATTTTGTTTTGTATTCCGTAGCGCGTTTTACTTCACCGGACTTTGGGCGGGAATACACCTCGTGTATAGTCTAAATTTGCCGGGAACGTGTTAGTTTATTTTCCGTACCTACTACATAGGGTACATTTAAGTATACTAAAGAGTACCCAGGGTACATTTAAGCAATACAATAAAAACCAATCGAGCTATAGACTCATCAGTAAAGCTCTATTTGTCAGTGTCGGCTCGGGTACTACTTAAATGTACCCCTGGTACTCTTAAGTATACTTAAATGTACCCTGGGTACGGTAAATATACTAACACGTACCCGGGAATTCTAACGCAAAATTGACCGTTGTCGGCTATATTCGTTTAATTAAATATGTTCATATTTATGTCAATATTCTTTAAAATAGCATCTATATTATATAAAATCCTGCCTAAAAAGCATGTAGAGATTGTGTGTTTTTTTTCAAAGAGAATTTTGTTTCGTATTCCGTAGCGCGTTTTACGACATCGGATTTCTTGGCGGGAATATTACTCTGACACAGTCTAAATTGACCAATCGAGCGTCATTTATTGTTTCATCAATAGCTGATAGATACAATTTTAGTTCTTTGTTTTCACCAAAATCACAAAGCTAAATAAGCTGCGTTGTTTGCGAACATAATCGAAAACTCTTCATAGAATGTCAAAAAGATGCGGTCGTGTAAGTGGAGTCTTACAATTTTACCTACGACAAGGTGCCTGAACCATGTAACTTTTTCGGCTATGTGCGGGACAATCGGATGTAAACAAAACGTCGCTTCAGGTAACGTTTTTTATAATTTCTTCATTATTTCAAAGTCATGTTAAAAAACAAAGACGAGTGCCCGGTTATTGTAAAAAGACACAACTTTGTTAAGTTTGCGCAAAATTAATTAAGTATTTTTTCCCAAAAGTGCAACCGCGTGTTTGAAAACACATGAAGTGAAATACTATGTGTGGTATCTTTTTTGTTCAATCAACAAAAACATTGATTATAACATTGTCGAGGGTTTAAAAAATAGGGCGGACATTGTAATTCTTCATAGATAAGCTACTTACACTGTATGTTTGTGCAAATACATCTAATTCGGAGTGTGTTTATATAAATGTTATACTGCTATGTGTGGGACACATTTTTTAAATGCTATGTGTGATATACAAGAATTTGCCCGTCAGTTCTGCATTTAATCTGAACACAGTTTTGTAAGAATCTAGAACATAAACTTTAGTCTGTCCTGAAAATATATCAAATTAACCAAATGTTACATTATTGAATACTGAAGTAATCGTGTAATGATTAAACAATTTATGTTTAACTGAACATAATTCTTATAAAAGCATACATGTTATGTTGAAATATAATATTTCTTTGTTTTACTTATTGTCTTAAAATAAATATAATGATTGATATTTCTGCCTGATTATTCAATTTGGTCCATTTTTTAATGAATGACAAAGAAAATAAGAGCACATGCTTTAAAATGGGTTTTACTTCTATTGTTTTTTTAGGCTTGAAAATGATAAGTCGAAAGATCTGTAACGCTTTTAAGGTTCGAAGCTGTGTAAGAACTACATGAACACCATCAAACCACACGGAAGGCGATATGTGGCAAGTTAATTATCAAAACCACAGTGACAGAGACAGGGACTCCGCTTCATTCTGTGATGTTTATGGAAAGCTATTTCAACTCACTATGCAAACATACCATTTAACATGTATTTTTGCATAAGCAAAACAAAGTGTGTGTATTGATATGTGTGTATATTTATGGGTTTTGTATCTGTTATTCCTAAAATTGATTAGATGAATATAAATTCTGATTATGTGTGTTAATAAAACAGGTGTTTCATAACAAATAACAATTTAAATACAATGATGCTTGTTTGTGGTCTATACCAATATCATCTCCATATGAACATCTTCGAATCCAATAATGCTTGTTTGTGGTCTATTCCAATATTATCTCCATATGAATATCTTCAGTATATCAAAATAAACACGTCATTAATAATAACATTACTTTATAACTAGCATGCACATGTAACAATAGAAATTAAAGCACCAAATACATAAAGAAGTACATAAGTATTCACAAAGAAATTGTAATCAGTCAATTTATGAATTTGAAAATCTTGCTATTCAAACATATGTATGCTCCAATTAAGTCATAACAAATGATCATCGCCAAAACGTCTTGACTTGTGGGGGTTATTATACCAACAAACATATTGAATTGCATCAATACTTCATTCACTCAAATTCTAATGAAATCTGAATAACTGAAAATAGTTTGAGATGTTTAATGAAAATACTCATGCGCCCCGGTCAAGAAAGGGCGCTGCAAGATCTTGTTACCACTGCACCAAGTAATAAACATTAAATCATATAATGTTGTTCAATTTGTTGAAATGTCAATTTTTTATGTAATGTTTACTTTGATTGTTTTCTTTCCCTGCAATAATTGCACCATCTGGTAATAAAACAAACAGTCATTTAAACTTTGGAACATTTACTATACATGTTTGTATGTGACAACTTTTCATTGATCAAGATATCAGAACGTCTCTTGAAGGTGCTTCCAAAAATACTTTTATCTCCCTGAAAAGAACAAAATACAAATGAAAATAACTGTTAAACTTAAAAAAATAGCATGCGTGATATATCAGATAGCTCAATAGGATTTAGATACAAATACATGATTTTCCAGGAAAAAAAATGTTATTGATCCTAGTGTCTTTTTGATTAAAAATGCTGTATGATCTCTTTATGCTTATTTAATAACTATCGTTACAGTCAAAAATGCCTACACATTCCTGTTAAAAAACACACAACTAACATTTTTTGTAGCAATAATATTCACATGACATCTGGCACAAACAATCCTTACGATTTTGTGTATTAAACAAGTACATTAGTTGGCAGTAACAATTCACTGAAAATTCAACATTTTGTTGCAATCAATTTTATAGAAACAAACAAGAAAAAGTTTGCCCAACGGAACTATTTTCCTGTTCGTGCGTGGGTGGCTTTGTGTTAGGATATCCCGCGCGTGTTTTGACCTCTCTGCCACACTGTTCGCAAACAAACGGCATTCTAAAAGTAAACAAAATATGAATATAAGTTATCGACAATCATGATAATTTTGAGTAACATGAACGTAGGATTATCATATTTAAGGCGCGCAAAACACTACCAACAATGTTTATTGACCAACTTTTGTTATTCAGACAGACTTTAAATATTAGTGACGTTAATGTCAATCTTTCGATTCTCTAGTTTAGATTGTATACCACACATAGCATTTAAAAAAATTGTCCCACACATAGCATCATTACATTTTCATACACACACTCTGAATCAGATGCATTTGTGCAAACATACAAAGTATGTAGCTTTTCTATGAAGAATTACAATGTCCGCCCTATTTTTTAAACCCTCGACGACATTGTAATCAACGGTTTTGTTGATCGAATAAAAAATATACCACACATAGTATTTCATTTCGTGTGTTTTCAAGCACGCGGTTGAACTTTTTGGAAAAAGTACATAATTAATTTAGCGCAAACTTAACAAAGTTGTGTCTTTTGACAATGACCGGGCACTCGTCTTTGTTTTTTTGAAAATGGTTTTGAAATAATGAAGAAATTATCAAAAACGTTACCTGAGGCGACGTTTTGTTTACATCCGAATGTCCCACACATAGCCGAAAAGGTCACGTGGTTCAGGCACCTTGTACGAGTGAGTCACGTTTTCGTTGTTCCAGAAACTGAAAACTGCGGCGTTTGGACGACTGGGTGGTGTGTCACTGTGCATGTGCAGACTTCGGGCGATCCGGTCAATGTTGTCACTGCGCATGTGAAGACTTGGGGCGATGCGGTCGATGTTGTCACTGCGCATGTGAAGACTTAGGGCAATCCGGTCGATGCTTTCACTGCGCATGACATTGGCGTCCGGGCAATCTAGATCGTCCGGCGTTGCCGCGTCACTGAAACCAAGACCGGCTAAATTGACAGAAACAGTCTAAAAAAACACAGTTTCGTATCTAAATTGTTTAAGAAAAAAAAACGATCATACAATTTGAAGGAGCGGACATTTATCAACATGAGGCAAACATATTACATGATAACGCGCGTTAATTTCAAATACTTGCGTTGTAGTTATTAATTATTCTTATGCACGTCCTTTTATAAGTAAAGTTAGTTTAAATATGTGTGTGCACGTGGAACTCATTTTGTGTGTACAAAATCGCTTAAGATAAAAACAGAAGTGTTTAAAAAAAAACACATGTAACATAAGTTCATCATTAATTATTACTGAAATAACAAGGCGTCATCTCGCCGACAGAGGTCGCAATGTTTCCTATAATAACGCTGGTTTAAGGTAATTCATATTTTATACATTTGCTATTCACTTGGAACTGATTTTATAAAGCATTACATCTATTTTCTTTTGAGGACTATAAGCAAAATTGTTAATTTTATTTTTAATAATTTTGTTAAATATAAATTTTATAGAATGTAGGTTAATTGGACTGTTTAACGGTTACGAATTTTTTGTTTATTGTTTGTTGTGTCAAGCAAATCAAATCCGATTTGAAGGAAATGTTTTGATAAAAAAAGTGTCTTCTTAACTGGCGGAAACCTGATAGCGATCAAACGAACACCCCATAGAACACCTTGTGAACGATTTATATCGAACAAACGATAAACAAACACCCCATAGAACACCGTGTGAACGATTTATAGCGCACAAACGCAACACAAACATCACATAGAACACCGTGTGAAAGATTTATAACGAACATCAATCATTGACTTATGACACGTGATAACATCAATCATTGACTTATGACACGTGATAATATCAATCATTGACTTATGAAACCTGTTAATATCAATCATTGACTTATGACACGTGATACTTACATCTGTGCATCAACAGCGCCCCGCGCCGCGGTCCCGCTTTGTGCGTCCGGTTTCTGTGGGCTCTCCTTTTGGGATCGCGGCGCATGCGTACTACACGTGCGGTGGCTGGCGGCGTCATACACGCGGTCCGAGTCCAGCAAAAGGGTACTGGGCCGGAAACCAAGAGCGAGTAACTTCTGGTACTGGAAAGGACTGACCGGCTGCTGAAATTGTCAGTCAGATAACTGAGCATGCTCGCAGCAGATACTTTCCCATTTTTGTTAAATCAACAAAATCGTGATAACAAAGTAAGGTATATGTAGTGTTTTTTTGTAAAGTCAAGTCTGCAAAATAATTGTTTACATGTTAAATATACAAAACAATGTAATGTGTTATTATAAACATGGCAGTAATGTATTTATTTACCTTAAATTGTCTGCACTAAACAGTACAATTCATCTCCAAGTAAATGTGTTCAGTTGTAGAGCTTGCTAAGTCAAGGGAGAAAAAAACTACAGACTGAATGATTAAAGTAATCGCAGCGGTTATTTCCTTTTTGCTGATCGAAAGCTGCTTCGTGATTGTCATGTAAATTGTGAGAGTTTTGTATATATATATTGTTTGCAGACTATAACCTATAACTTATATCAGTAATGTTGACTAGAGCCTTACGTTTTGCACTAATTGAAGCGAAAAAATATTTGTAAGAAAATAATAATCGATAAAAATGACGTCATCGCATGATGTTGTTTTTATTAGAAGGGCAATGTGTTGATCGGAGACATGATCGGAACTAGTGACATATTTGATGCTCGAAACCAGTGACATGTTATAGTCTGTCTAATCAAAAGGCATACACCGATCTCTTAAGGGGAATGGAGAAGCTGGCATACGACTAAATTCAGTGTTTTAATTCAAAAGCTTTGTGTAATCCAAAGATTCTTCATAACAAACGTGTAAAATGTGTCCCATCTAAACGAAGCATAAAAATGATTTAGGACATAGTAATTATTAAAATTAAGAAATTTCCTTAGGTTTCAAAAGTTGCCTTCGTAATTTCTCATCAAATTTTGTACGGAAAATTACTGTTACGGTCACTGTTATTTCACATTAATACAAAATAATATCCCTAAATAAAGAGAATGTGAATTATTGGCAGGAATTGAAAAGAATTATTGAAAGTAAGTTATCAGAGAGGTTGAGACCTTGTTATTGTACTTCGTCCAAAATCGCATCGTAACTTAATATGTAACCCGCACGGAAAAAAACTGTGCTTAATGTTTGCGCGAACTCTAAAGTGTCAACCCAGATTAGCCTATGCAGTACGCACAGGCTTATCTTGGATGACACTTTCTGATTGCATGACATTTTTTGTATAAAGGGAGTACAATAATTCGCGAACATCTAGTGAACTTCACAGGCTAATATGGGACGACACTTTACGCACATGCATTAAGGCCGGTTTTCCTAGAGCGCTGCTAAAATACATATCGTATGAAGTTCTGTTAGACGGGCTCTAATCAATTACCGACCATTAACCTTTACCATTTACCATTACAGAGATGGACGATCTGTCTGGCCCGGCAGTAAAGGGCCGATATCGACCGGAAGTGGGCCGGCTGTCCACTTTATCAACTTCCGTGGAGGAACCAGTCCCGCCGAGCGCACGCCACTTTGATAATAGATATTGTGCATTATAAACGTAAGATTATTAAATGGGCCTTTTCACAGATTTTTGTCATGTATTGAAGTTTGTATTGAATTTAATGCTTTATATGGATAAATTAAAACATTAGATCTAAAAAGCACCAGTAAGAAAAGAAGAATAATATTAAAGAAAGAAAAAAGTAACCCCCAACTGGGCATGCACCACTGACCCCTAGAGTAATAGTCTATCGCTAAGACCATTCGGCCATCCGCGCTCATACAATTGGTGGTACATTTTATACTTTATAAAAGCAATCCTCGTTGTATCACAAAATATAACGACTACAACATAACTCTCAAAACTATTCAATAGTTTAAGGTTTTTAAATCGTCAAAAGATGCATAAAATGGATACTTAAAAGCATGGTAAATGTTCAGTGTTACTGTTACCTTATAAATATTTTAACTACAACGTACATTTGCGAATCTAAAACATTTTTTACATTTTGTCAATTTACCATAACGTGAAAGGGCCTGTTTCTTGAGTTAATGTATGTGCGTGTCATTTCAGATGAGCCGGTGCAGTCCGCACAAGCTAAGAGGGACGATACTCTCCGCATAAATATAATTTTCTTTCAGAAGAGAGTTCCTTTTAACGCAAACAAAATCAAATAAATCGAAAAGTTTCGTCCCTGCTTAGCTGGTGCGGACTGCGCAGGGTTATCTAGAATCACCTTTTAAGTTTTTATGCATAAACATAAAGATCAGCTATCCCAGTATGAGGCTCGTCATAGTCTTTTAATTTGCCCTCCCCCTTCCTCCCGCAATGAACGTATTTTTCTATTACATGTGAACATACAAATAATACCAATACCCTTGCAGACATTTCTTACGCACCACTTT
>NC_068359.1:55508728-55543728 GCF_020536995.1 Dreissena polymorpha
AAAAGTCCAATATTTGCATCTTTTGACGATTTACAAAACTGAAAATAATAAAGCGTTGCAACGCGAAACGATTTACTTATTCGAATAGTTATGTTGCCTTTATATTGTGGGACACTACGAGGATTGAAGTATAAAATACATCATTCATTTTATGAGCACGGATGGCCGAGTGGTCTAAGCCTTAGACTTTTACTCCAGGTGTCAGTGGTTCGAGCCCTGTTGAGGGTTACTTTTTTCTTTTTTTTAATTTTATTCTTGTTTTTTATTGCAGCTTTTTAGATCCAATGTTTAAATTGATCAATAAAAGGCATTTAATGATGAACTTTAATACATGCCAAAATCTGTGAAAAGATCCCTTTAAATCTCATTTCAGTTGAGACCGACTCAACTTGCCGTCTCGACTTTAATATTATTACTTGTTAAAGATGTTAGCAACGTTCTTCAAAAGGAGGTTAATTTATAACCTTTTGCGGGAAATCTTCTACCAATCTAACACGCAAATAAACAGTTTCCAGATGAAAAGGTAACATTCTCTTACTTTTCTAATTGATAAAACTACTAGTGGGTTGCTTCGGTACACACATATCCGTTCAATTGACTGACGGCTTCGTATACGTTCAATTTATGTTTGAGGTTATTTTACACTAAATCAACTATATGCTGCCATAGAGACCACAGGGATCTTCAAGAAAAAAACTACATACTATATAACAGTATACAAGGGATACAACTGTCAAATTTCCTGCACAACACCATGGTCTAAACAACAGCAAAAAAAATCTCTTCCAAAAGCATTAATTATACAAAATAATCGGTATACCAACAGCAGAGACATTTATCTTTCAGAAAATAATAACTTTGGCAATAAACTACGATCATTCATTTTATTAAAACGATACCTTTCATGCAAAAATGCTTAAAAATCCTAACTGGGACACAAGTGTGCACAAGTGAAAACTTATAATTCTAGTTGTAATTTCCATATTCCTTTAAAACTAACCCCTTTTGTAGTTCTGAACGTACATATTCATTTGCTAGTTTCTGTTTATAGTTTAACAGTGTCCGACAAATCCATTGCCCAGAGCCCAGGGGCTACCAAAATTTTTCATCGGGCTACTGAAATTTTCCAGCTGACGCCCGCCGGGCTACTTTAAATCTATAAGAGTGGTAGCCCGGTTTATTGACAGACATACGTAGAATAAACACGCCGACCATGTGTCTGTACACTGTGTATTGCTTTTAACCCGATAACAAAGTGCAATCAATTATCTAATCAGTCACCGATCACTTGCGGTAATGTCGTAAACAGTAAGAGTGTATTTTAATCATCCAATCAGAATCAATATTTGTTGTCTGCTAATAACATATTGAGAGCCGGTTAGAATAGTTGGCGCACATGATGCAACATCATTTCGCAGTTTGGAATTCTTTGTTAACCGCAACAATGAGTAATAGCGACAATGTTTTTGATGTCGTTAAATATCCAAGGACGCCGAACATTAAATAAATCAAAACAATAGTGGATTCTTCCAAACGGTAACGAAACCGAAAATGAATATTAATTACAACTGTGTGAATGCGGTTAACACCTGCTGATTAGTTTGCATAGTCAACAGCCCCGTAGCCACCCTGAGGCACACCAAGGCAGTTGCCTCGGCTAAAATTTGCAGAGCAATGTTGAGATTACAAGGAAAAAAGGAAAATTTATGTCAAAGAATAAAATCTAAATAAGAAATTGAGGCAATTTAATGAATTTAAGGCACAATGTTATTCACAAACAAATATTATCATTGAGTACAATTGGTTCATGTTGAGGCAGATAATAATTTCATTTTAATAACTTCAATTGATGCCAAATGGCTCAGCAAAATGATTAGGGAAATCCGTATATTAAACAAAACGTCGCACTGTACACTTCGATGTTACAATCATTGGGTACATCGGGATGTACCGAGTGAGGATCAGGTGTTTTACGGCCAGGTTGGGTCTATTTTGGACCTAGACACACTTCGGGTGATTGGTGTTTTCGCCTTTATTGTAATTTTCCTCTTTATGGCCGGCATAGAGTTTTATCCGGGACCGTTTCAGGTGGTAAGAATCTTTGTTTACATTAGAATTTTCAAATTATGATATCCGATATCATGATAAGCAATATGCCCCTGTGATGCAATCGGTAAGGCGTCCGACTCTGGATCCATTGCTCACTATTATATTGTCGCTGCGTTGGTTCAAATCCCAGTAGGTCCGACAGTGTTTAAGTAAATTCCATCAATGATCCTTTTTATATGTGTTTATGATTGAAACTGCTTTTGATTGAATGCATTTAAATATTTTTTTAAAGAGCCCTATAGTGCTTTCAACCTCTAATTGGAAAAACAAATCATCCACGATTTTTTTCACGGTGAACTTGTCTGAACTACAACAGCAAGTTTACAGAAGCTGATTTGACATTAACTTAAGAAATAATATTTTTATTGGTTCTTGTACATGTGAGCGGAATTTTAGCGCATTGCGAAGGCTTAAAACGTGGACATGTTCTACTATGAAAGAGGAACGGCTTAATGGCATCGCTTTCATGTTTGTGCATAAACACATTCCAGTTGATCGAAAACAAATTCTTCAAATGTGGGATTCGACTGGAGACAGAAGAGTTGAATTAGCATTCAATTAGATTCATATTTAAAAGTTGAAGAAAAATAAAACATGTTCATGAAATATTATTCGCTAAAATGTTTGATAGATCTGTTTTTTCATATTATAAGGTAGATCTATTTTATTTTAGTATTTCAATAATAAAAATATAAAGCACATTATATTATCTATTAGGGCTGCAACGGGTACCCGAAATATCCGATGATATTGGATCCAACTTCAGATTCGTGGGTACAGTTCCACCCCTTAAAATTTCGGTTCCAGATATTTATTTTCATAGTTGTATGTAACCTAGTGCTGTTTTCATAAGTATTGTTTTATTTATACAGACTGGTTCTGTTTTAAAGATAAATCATACATGTAATAGTGGATATTTATTGACAAGTGACAGCAGCAATTTCGGCATATGGTTCTATTTAAAGATATGATGAAATAAGCTCCCAATCAGGACCGTTGTATTGCAACATGCGTAAATCACTGCCATGTTTTGCAAGCGTTGTGTTCAGCTATTTAAGGTTACCAAATTCTACATTTAATAAATGAAGTTCTTTGTCCAGATAAAAAGCGCGCGAAAAATGGCGTGGGTGTATTTATTTGTAAATAAAATTTTTGTAGCGGGTACAACATTGAGATCATTTAATTTCCATTAAAAGTTTCGTTGTGAATTTCAACTAAAGTACGGGGGTATCTCGCGAATTATTTGGCATTGACATTTCCTCTTAATAAAATATAATGTAAACACACTGTATCCTTAACGTTACGCTGTATCAGTTCCTTCATTATTGAAACAATTATTGTATTGTATACTGACTGCACACAAGTGTCGTAACATACGAATGCAATACATAAATTCGGACAGTATTTAAAGTCGGACACAAGTAAATAAATGATTTAATACTCTTGATTTCTTAAAAGTCGGTATTTGTTGTTAAAAAGGGCAATTACATTGATTAACACCATACGAGTCAATCGTATTGATCAATCAATTGATTATTTACGTTTCCGACTTAACGTGCTGTCCGAATACAAGTACACAAACATGTGCACATAGTACATGTAATATCTACATGTAGTATATGATTTTCTTTAGTACATATACATTTAAGTACACGGTGCCTGTACTGTAACATTAATTTACGATATGGACTGTGTGCATCAGACTACTTGCTGTATTATGTATATGTATGTATACATATTATGTATATGTAAATGAAGACATTAAATAAAGATGAAAACCTGCCTCTTATCATTTTGTAGGTAAAATTTATGGGCTACCAAATATTTTTATTGGTAGCCCAGTGGGCTACCTGAAAAATAAGAAATTTGTCAGACACTGGATTAATATACAGTACAGCCAAAGCGGAACAAACGTATTTCCCGATCCGCGACGGCAAGGCGAAACGAGTCGATGCCGCGTCAGTCGTTGAAGCTTCGTCAGTATGCGGCGGCAAGTCGCATTTCGCCGCGAAACTTCGCATCTGTCCGCCGAGGCATGCCGCGATCCGCGACATGATGCCGAGTCGATGCGCATCATGAAATAAGAAATATTTGTAAAATTGTTAGTTGCATGTAGTTAACAAAGTTTTTAAAGAACAATTATTATTATGATTAAAATCATAATAAATTTATTGTGCGTGGATTGTATTAGCATATACATGTAAGCATAGTTAATGTGTCTGGCCAATTAAGTTTGTTTCCCGCCCGTAGTGTATGTATTTCACACATAAACAAGGTCACGTAATTATGTTTTCCCACATATAAGTGGTCAAGGCTCCAGCATATGGCGGATTTATAAATTAATTGCATGTTGATTTTGCTATTATATTTAAGCTGAGAAAATTAGCAGTTTGAAGCCACATCAATAATCAAGACGGTGACGACGTATTTGTTGTTTTGTTAATTATTAGCTTATTTTTACTATTATTTGAATAATGTACATAAACACGTTTTATTTTGTTCATATTATACAGTTAATATCGCTACTAATTACCCGATAATCCCGTATATTCTAGTTTTAAAGAAAATGCTGGTAAATATTTACGATACACAAACATTCTCGATATTTCCTTAAGTATCAAATACATTTTGGCATTTGTTACTATTTATACAGATAACGGCCACCGGAAAAACTTTGCGAAACCGAAATTTCGCAAACTTAAGTACCCTTTTTCTTGAAGGTTTGCTTATTTGTGATAAAGTATAAGATAAAAGTCTAACTTGTGATTAATAATTGGTTATTTTTGCTTGTTAAATGCGTTTTCTTCACTATGAACTTTATTTGCAAAGTTGGGGTTCCCATGGGATTTTTGTATTTTCCCATGGGATTTTTCATTATCCCATGGGAATTTTGGTTTCTCCCATGGGATTTTTCTCCAGCTTTTTTTATGGGAGAAAAAATCCCATGGGATTTTCAAAAACATAAAACACGTTCGTTTGTGCTAAGTTATCGATTTTAAGCATTGTTAAAGCATTTGTGCTTATTTTCGTTCAATTTACTTTGATAGAAAAAAAATCCCATTTTTTTATGGGAAAAAAAAATCCCATGGGATTTTTTTCTGATTTTTAGAGATTTATTCATGTAACCTTCAGAAACACTACCTTTTAACAAATGATGAGCATTTCTCGCGATTTCAACGCGTTAAATCTTGTTTAAAAAAAATAAAAAATCCCATGGGATTTTTTTGTCCCATGGGATTTTTTTGTCCCATGGGATTTTTTTTCCCATGGGATTTTTTTTTCCAATTGGATTTTTTTAAGGTATAAGTTTCTAAAAGCTATATAATAATAATAATAATAATAATAATAATAATAATAATAATAATAATAATAATAATAATAATCGTGCTCAATATGATGAATTTGTACTTTTAAGCGACTAACATTTTTATTCGAGCCGATCGTCGAGTCCGAATGGTGAGTATAAGAGCAATTTACCAGTACAAATAAATCTCACTTGTTTAGAGAACGCTACCGTACTATAAAATAATCTTGATAATAAGTCATATCATTTTTCGACAGAAAATGAAAACAGTATCCATATTGATGTCAGCAATGTCCCCTGCTATGATAAATATTGACAAAATGAAAAACCTTGACAATAATTCCGTGTCGAATACGCATTAGATTATAGCAATCAAATTCATATAAGCATTGATAAGATAATATGCGAAAATGGGTCTTATGTCAAATACGGCCAGCGTAGCTCCATTCCATAATGTCCGGTATTAAGTCACGTCAAGTTTCGTGGTCGAATTATAGCATAATAATCATTTTCACATTACGCGAATCATATGAGTTTCCCTACATATATTGTGTTAAAATTTATGTTACACTAATGTGCGATGATGAAAAGGGGATTTCGGTAATTCTACATTCGCCCGCCTAGTACCGAAATCCACATATTTACGCCTTAAAGGGTCAATAGGTCATCGGTATGAATGGTTTTTGACTTCACATGAATGTTAAGGTGCAAAAAAATGATATTAATTTTAATTATTAAGCACTCTTGACAGCATTAAGTTGCCTCTCAGTGGGGATTTCGGTAATTCTACACTAGAACTTAAACGCGCGCCGGTACCGAAATCCTGCTGTACAAACCTTCAAGTGTCAACAAAATTATTATAGTGTTTTTTTTCATTAGCAACCAGTGACATGTATTATCTCCCATTCGGTTACTTCTTTTGGAAAATAATTAGCGGGGATTTCGGTACTGCTACATTCGTACGCCCAGAGCCGAAATCACCCATGTTTACGCCAATCCCCCATATTACGCCTTAAAGGGTCTATATGTCATTATGTTTGGGTTTTGGCTTTGCATTAATGTTGATTTGTACACAATCATATTAGTGTTAATCATTTAAACACTCTTATCAGAATATTTTTTCCATTATTAAATAGTTTATTAATGTGAAAAATGTGTAAACGAATGTAAAAAAGGTAAAATGTACATTTAAAACATTGGTTACACAAAAGTATATGTAAATATAACATGACATAGTGATAATAAGTCTTCAGAAAGTATTTTCCAAACAAATCTGATGAAACAAATGATATCGTACTACCTTATTTACAATATGCTATACACTTTTGCAATTTAGTTATCAATGTTTAATCAAAGCATAAATCAGCATATGTTGCCTCTTAGCGGGGATTTCGGTAATTCTTAACAAGCACATAAACCCGCGCCGGTACCGAAATCCCCGCTGTACAAACCTTCAAGTGTAAAAAAATATTGATTTAGGTTTAAATAAAGGGAACAATAGTATTTTTGGCCACCAAAAAGCACTTCCGCGTCAACAAAAAGATTGAAATTATGTCAGAAACCCAGCTTTTCATTGTATATATTGCAATACACCATCGGCCGCCGAGAGCAGAATACTGCGCTTGGCCGCTAAACAATGTAGATTGCATCAAATTAAATGTCAATTTTCGATTTTATTACAAAAATAAACACTGCCTTTTTATAAATATGTCAAGCACGTACACTTAACAAAAAAATCGATATATCTTTATGTAATGTAGAAATGTAAAGCGCTTTATATATAACAATGTTTTATAATGTCTCTCTGGTTGAGAAAAAAAACTAAACAAAACCATGTAGAACATATAATATGTTTTCATAATTAAAAAAAAATATTTAATGATGCACGTGATGTTTTATAATTGATATAAGTTCACGTGTCATTGAACGAGTTAAGGGAGAGATGCGAATTAAATTACACATAATTAAAAACTGATACTATACTGTCAGCTTGATTTATAAATTGTGTTCCATCGCGCCAATATATTCATTGTTCCATGAAATTGTGTATAATAGCAAAACGATTGAAATTATGTCAGAAATCCTGCTTTTCACATGAAATGATCTTTAACACTTTATTTATTCCAATCAGGAAAATAACAAATACAATAATAGGGGAAGTCTATACTGTGTATTAGAAACTTGTTGTGGTGATCCCTATCTTATCCGCTCAATACACATCCACCTGGCTACTGTACAGAAAAAATTAGATTTACTTCCAAAATAACTGATTTCATTAATTGCTAACGTGTTGTCTACATTTTAAATTAACAACGATAATGGATCAACATCACCGTTGCACAATTATTAAGTTCACAGTAATCTGTACTTTAAATAGAGCCTAATTAAAGACGGTGCTAATAAAGAACAAAGCGTGAATGTGGATATTAAGAAATTAGATCCTTTTTTGCATGACACTGGCAGTATATCATTTTATCTTATATAAATAAGCGACATTTAAGACATTAATAAAATTAAAATAAGACACATTTGCATCTTTCATTTCTTGAAAAAAAAATAAGCACGCAGTCACATATAAATAAGATACATTGAAGACACAGAAAAAAATAAATAAGACACATTTGCATCTTTCACGAAAAAACATGTGAAACTGAAGAAAAACATTTATTACTGACACATTATTCTAAAAGTCGACTGACAACTTAAGTTCAAAGAGGGATTTACAATTAAATAAGATCCATTTTCGCATGATGCTGGTTGTAGAGCAAGCAATACATTTCTTACTGACACATTATTCTAAAATTCGACAGGCAACATTAATTCAAAGAGGGAACCACAATTAAATAAGATCAATTTTCGCATGATACTGGTTGTATAGCAAGTACATGTAGTCACATATTAATTACATCTTGCATTAGTTGCAATAATTTTGTTAAGTGCGCGTGCTTCTGAACGTTGCGTTAAGCGAGAGTGTTGTCATTTTGTTAGTTTTATATTTTGGTATTATGTATGATTATTGCTTGTTTTGAATTTGAAATAAACGCTTTCTGGCAAATAAGCATCGTCTTAATTTTAATACAAATAATGAACATTTGACATACAAAATGTCCAATAACATACCGGCAATAACATTATATATATGTTAATTTCTTTGCATGTTTATACCGAAATTATAGCCGACATCGGCAGTTAGGGAAATTTTGTGACACACTTTAACACATCAAACATGCATGATAGTTCTTTTTTCATATGATATTCCCCTGGTTGCTTACCGGTGTATTGGTGCAGTTGATAACCCCGCCGGGACTACAGTAGGGTGCTAATACACACGTGTATCGTGTTCAATACAATCGTCTTAATTTTAATACAAATAATGAACATTTGACATACAAAATGTCCAATAACATATCGGCAATAACATTATATATATGTAAATTTCTTTGCATGTTTATACCGAAATTATAGCCGACATCGGCAGTTAGGGAAATTTTGTGACACACTTTAACAAATCAAACATGCATGATAGTTCTTTTTTCATATGATATTCCCCTGGTTGCTTACCGGTGTATTGGTGCAGTTCATAACCCCACCGGGACTACAGTAGGGTGCTAATACACACGTGTATCGTGTTCAATACCCGATCCATGCTACAACGTGTAAGAACGGGAATTTCGGTAATTCTACCTTTTTAAGCTTGCGCACCTCTAATGGGCACATATCCAAATATAATTTAATTAATTATTTTCCTAATCAGCATCATTTCACTAAACTACATGCAAATTTGTAGGTAGGCTTTCCACGCTTAAAAAAAATTAACCGATTTTTTCAAAACCACCTTCGCGCTCAAGATTAAACAAGATGAAATAAGTATTCTTTTACAGACATTTATTTTTTACAAATTTTAATCTATGGAATAGCGCCATGAAATGTAAGTGATTTCAGCCAAGTAAAAATTGGGTCGGTTAAAAACAAAGTGTCATAAAATTCAAAATAGTATCATTTAAGTTATATTTTAAACTAAGTTTTTATAGAAACACTATATACAGCAAAAATACAAAAAAATAGACAAATTTACCGTTTACTTTTTTAAATAAAAATAAATATGCAACATGCATCATTCGTATTTTCAGCAGTAAATTAATCAATTTAGCCATAACGTTGTTTTAATTTTAAAATTGAAGGATGTGCATACAATTTTCAACATATTTAACAATAAACATAGCTTATGTGCTATATTAAATCAAATTACGTTAGAAAAGAAATAAAACGCGTCGCAAAAAGTATGCGATGTCGGCAGGAATCGAACCTGCGCGGGAAAATCCCAAAAGATTTTAATTCATCGCCTTACCCACTCGGCCACGACAACTTCACATCTGTGTAACCTTAAATTAGATATATATAAGTAAACAGATAAAAAGGCTCGCTCGATCTTTGAAGAAATCGCGAAATCGTATTTTTCAGATGATAATTGGATCAAAGTCAATATTTATAGTGAAAATAATGTAATCGAAATGAATAAGTTAAACATATATCAAAATTCGAAGTTTGAAAAAAATAAAATGCATCTCTCGGAAATAAGCGATCATTGAAGATCGGCAATGGCTTATGTATGAAGTGAAAGGACAGTTGAAAGTTTCCATTTTGCACGTTAATGATTCTGATAATATAGTGACAAAGGCAGCAGTCATATGTAGTATTGTGTTTGACCGGAGAGTAGCGTGATCTGTGTCGGTGTTGGGCGCTCTGAGGGCGCAATCCGGCTACATAGGTACATAGGAACCTCTAGTGGCTATAGTCCATGGATCGGGTTCGGCAGACAGGGAACATGTAAATTTTTATATGTATGTTTTATATCTTAATTACCTAAACGTATATTTATCCTGGTTACTTATTTACTGAGGTTTGAGTTAGTCGCAATGATTGTAGATACGTTGTACTATATTTAGTAAGTATTTGGAGGACGAGTGGCACGGGCACGCGCTTTATTATCACTTATGCAAGGAACGCGTTTTGTTTATATACGTATTTTTGATATTCCGATAGGCTTAAGGGAGGTAACTTATTCAAGTAAAACGCGATATTTTTTGCGATGCCTTTTTATAACTCTTGTTTAATTAATTACATACGAATATACAGCTAAATTTAAGATGATTTTTACCAGAAAAAAATTTCGGAGAAAGATATATTGAGATTTTGATATTCCATAGAATGCGAGTCTCCATATATATTTTCTATTGCAGGGGAGGTAATTTAAAAAATTTAAAGTCTCCGAATTGGTCTTTGTTGTATCTATTTACGTTTATTTTCAAGCTAATGGCGATTAAAAAATTAATTATTATTAGTATGTGCTCACATGGATATTGGTACGGATATATCGTGTTCATATAATTGTTACTACATCTATTTCATTTATTCAGGTCGGGCTACACAAATCTCGTGAAGAGGCCAGTAGGACCTGTAAACAAACTCTCATACACACACTCTTCACTCATCGTGGCGCTCTCGCATATCTGAGGCGATATATAAGACCGATGTCATATATAATACTGTATTCGCTGGTATTTTCGGTTGATATGTTTGATTGCTTAGGACGCAATGAATATAGTGTATTTATATTTAATCGAAGTGAGCTCATTGTTGTTTCTGGCGGTATTCCATTTCTGGTAATAGTTTCGCGATTAAAGACGTCGGTTCTCGGTTAGGTGTGGAATGTTCTTATTTGTTAATGTGCCAAGTGCTTAAAGGCGGTTTATCGCACTTTATTAGTCGGCGTTTCAAGAGAATGGGTAATAAATGCAAATCAGTAGGTGCTTAGAAGACTTAAGTACGGCAAGAACCACAACTCACTCTGCTAGGAACGATTACCACTGCCTGTCTGCAGCAGACGACATATGATTCTGCTCTAGCAGTGAATGTATATACCAGCTTTTAAACGCCATTGGCCAGTCTAGTGTTTATCATTAAAATATGCACATATTGGCTGCTTTCATGGAAAACGAGGCTTAATGCACGTCAAATAAGATTAGCCTGTGCACAATGATAAGCATATGCAATGCGAACAAGCTAATCAATGACGACAACAGCGAACAACTTCAGTGCCTTCAGCGCTTTGATTTATAATATACATTATGTCCTATGTTATATGGCGTATAGCTACTTATATATGTGCGTATAAAATATGTTAACCGTCTTTATTTTTTAAATAAATGAAATCATACTGAAACTCTCCGAATTGAGGATTTACATGTTTTGATGAGCTGTCAAAGATTATTACAAACAACAATTATTTTTTTTTTAATGCAGACACTTTAAAAGACTGTGGGTGCGGACCCAGGATCCTGCGATAAATCAAACGGAAAGGTAATTTAGGTACTTAAGCTACGTTGAAGAAACTCGGACATTGTTGACGCCCTGTCTTCAATAAATACTGTTTTTGAGTGAGGTAAAACTTACAAATGTATTTGTTAGCCAATTGACGTTTATCGTGGTATTTTGAAATTATTTTTAAAATAACTGGACTAAGCATTGGTTTCGGTAGAAAAGTACTGCAACAATTTCGCTAGATTTGAACACATTTTAACACTCCGCATTATGATATTTTGATTCAATTTTTCATATTTATACCAAGTGAGTTTTCATTTGACCGCCTTGCGGATACAGATCCATTAGCATGTGCTTGTGTATTATAATAACAATTAATGAGTTAATTTACTACTTACAGTATCGTTATTTTCATCAACATCATCGTTTTCATCGTTATCATCATCATCATCATCAACATAGTCATCATCTCATCATTATCATCATCATCATTATCATCATCATCATCATCATCATCATCATCATCATCATCATCATCATCATCATCATCATCAACATCATCATCATCAACATCATCGTCATCATCATCGTCATCATCATCGTCATCATCATCGTCATCATCATCATCATCATCATCATCATCATCGTCGTCGTCGTCGTCTTCGTCGTCGTCGCCCTCGTCCTCGTCCTCGTCCTGCTCCTCCGCCTCCACCGCATCATCAGCAGCAGCATCGTCATCAGCAACAGCAGCAGCATTATCGTCACTATCACCAACAACATCGTTATGGTCGCCATCGTCGTGATCATCATCATCAGTGTCATCATCATCATCATCATCGTCATTGTTATCGTCGTTGTTCTCCTCCTCGTCGTCGTCATCGTCATCATCGTCGTCATCGTCATTCTCATCATGAACAATTTCAACAACCGTAAAACCTATCGCTCAGCTCATTTTTGCAATGAATTCGGATGTTATATCAAATCTTTTTGATTAATAGAGTTTGCTGCTTAATGTATTCATAACTAAATAATAATGTTGATAATATTGAAAATAAATGGTTTCAATTTTATTTATCCGTTTAAGATGCAGTATTTGACCAAGTCAATTTGTCGCTAAAAGTATTCATTACACATTCAATCCAAAAAGCGTTACGAGTTGCTATTGAAACTATAATCGCATTCCGATAAAAATGGTGTCTGTATTAGGGCCTGTTTAATTTCTACGCTTCATTGCAATTCATAAAAATATTTTTAAGGGTACCGGTATATCTAGACACACTCTGTTATCCAAACAATCCGTGTGATCATAAACAAATAAACAATGAAATATAAATAAAATTAGATGATAAAAAATGGTATCTTCCTTTTTGCTGTTGCTAGTTATCAACAGAGTAGCAAAACTTTTAAATATAAATTATATTCAATTCATAGCACGCTTAAAGATTTGAAGTTTATCTAAATGTATAAGCACAAACATATTTATGTTTGTTAATACAAAGCTGTAGCAGTTTTCTGATTGCGCTTGAAAAGATGTGATTGTTGTTGTTGCATTAATAGTATCATTAGTTTGTATTTCCAGATTAGGTATTCCACCATACATTTTGTTTTTAATCAGATGTCTTATAATTGGCATTGCAATATTTCCATAACGAGTAATCAACACAATTGACTTTATGTATTTTTAATTGTTTATCCATATTATCATTAACACTTGAGGGAAAAATAAGCTGTGTCATTTTTTATTTTTTATTTTACTTATGGTTCAGACAACTCTGCTTTTACTATATGCCGTAATAATTATAAGTTTCCGTTCACTTAAAGATATTGTTTTTCGTGTTGGAAAATTTAAATACGAAAAATATTTAGAGACAAGTGTGTTATGTTTGTTTGTCAATTATTTAATTGAAGTAGAAATAATACATCAGTGTACATAATTTTATTGTGTTGTTCCCTTCGTTCTTTACTTTAAAAATACAACTTAACAGCTTTGCAATCAACTGAAATAATATATAAAAAGTAAAAACAATAAACGTTTGGCTTTCTTATATCATTTCAAACGCTGTTGGAAGGAACCATTGCTTATTAGAGGTTTACAAGGTAATTTACCCAAGTACGCAAATGTAATGGTCGATTGCCCTTAGGCATGATTCTGTTTTATTACTTTAATCCGGTTGTAAAAATGCATGACCGAAGGGTCATCAGATAAGCAAAAACAGGGCCAAAATCTAATAAAATAGCGCTGTTTAGCTGACTGTACGAAAATCCGTATGTCCGAAAATTTAGAATCATGAAAACATAAATATTTTGGCTTAAAAAGGAAATGTAAGAAAATTTAGAATGTAAGAGAAAATACGGTGGTTTTATGGTGTTTAAATCGATTAGAAATAGCAAAACCTAAAGACATTATCTCAAGTGTGATTTTCAAATGATTTTATATGAATGTACACACACGGTAAAACTAGTCTATTAAAATGCAATACCTTCATTGGTTCTCATGTTTTTAATATTTATTAAACATAGGTATTTGTGAACACTTGTTGTTATATAATATTGAAATGTACACGCATACTGAACATAAAATCATTAGCATAACGGCTTGGTTTTTACTAAGATTGCAATAGTGTTTATTTTATTATTATGAATCTTATGAGGATAATTTTGAAAGTATGACACAGAGTATCCGAAGAAGATATATACATAATCACATATGTTGTTGTTGTGGTGGTTATTGTTTCAATATTTTTATGAGTATCATACATTCAATGACGAATAGCTATTAATAGCTATTAATTTGTCATACAAACACCATAATTATTATTGGATTGCGGAGATTAAACAAATCGATTCCCTTGTAACTGATATAACTGATACATTTTTTGAGCGACAATTTGAAACTAAATCTAGTATTATTTAAATTTGATTATTTTAATTGCAGACTTTTTTATTAATCCCAATTAATGTGTACGCAACGTTCCTTTTATTTAAATCGCTGAGTACGAAGCATCAAGCTATTTTTTAATTAATTGACAGTGATCTTTAAAGGGGCCTTTTCACAGATTTTGGCATTTTTTAACTTATTCATTAAATGCTTTATATTGATAAATGTAAACATTGGATCGTAAAAGCTCCAGTAAAAAATCAAGAAAAAAATAAAAAAAAGGAAAAGAACATTGCCCGGAGCAGGTTTCGAACCAGTGACCCCTGGAGTCCTGCCAGAGTCCTGAAGTAAAAACGCTTTAGCCTACTGAGATATTCCGCCGAGTACACATTCTTGACGTATTTTATACCTCATATAAGCAATCTTCGTAGTTTCACAAAATTTAACGACAAAAACAGAACTCTCCAAATTATTCAATCGTTTCGCGTTGCAACGCTTTATAATTTTTAGGTTTTAAAATCGTCAAAAGATGCATATAACGGCTATATTAGAGCATGGTTAATGTTCAGTGTTACTGTTTCCTCACAAATATCATAACTAAAACGAAAACTTACGAATCTGAAACAATTTTTTTCAATTTTGTCAATTTACCAAAGCGTGAAAAGATCCCTTTAATGTATGTCATAATATAAATTGAAATCAATCTTAATTAAAGCTTGAGTGGTTGGTTTGTAATAAGTTTTGTAAATGTTGCTGTAGGATATGTATGCACAATAAATACTAACGCTCTGGCATATTGTGATGGTGATATGATTATATATTGCACAATAAATATGTTCTTAGGATAATATTGAGGCTATAATTAGTTTTTGAATTAAGCTAGCTAATTTCAAATAAGATACAAACACATCCCAATCCTAAAATTATCAGTAAGTTATAGTATTGTTTGCCTCTAGGCGCATAATTAATTGAAGGCCTAGTTTATCTGTTAATCCTCGCCCCACGTGGTGTCCCAGTGGGTACACTGATATTAATACACGATGTATTGGTCCACAATTAAATCTCTTATAAAAACATGTCTCTCAGGTGACTGAAAAATGGCTGTGTAGATACAACAAATACTACTACAACGGAGACTAAGATAACACATGTTACAATTAATTTGTCTTCCTTGCGTTCTTCTTATACGACAAACACTTCTAAAACAAAAAAGCAAAAAGCCGCTACTGCTACTGCTTCGGCTACTCTTACTGCTACTGCTACTGCTGCCGCTGCCGCTGCCACTGCCACTGCCGCTGCCACTGCCGCTGCCACTGCCACTGCCACTGCCGCTGCCGCTGCCACTGCCGCTGCCACTGCCGCTGCCAGTGCTGCTGCTGCTGCTGCTGCTGCTACTGCTAGTGCTACTGCTACTGCTACTGCCACTGCTACTGCCGCTGCCACTGCCGCTGCTGCTGCTGCTACTGATAGTGCTACTGCTACTGCTGCTGCTGCTGCTACTTCTGCTGCTTCTGCTGCTGTTGCTACTGCTACTGTTACTGCTACTGATACGGCTACTGATACGGCTACTGCTACTGCTACTTCTACTGCTACTTCTACTGCTACTGCTAGTGCTACTGCTACTGCTACTGCTACTGCTACTGCTACTGCTACTGATTCTGCTACTGCTACTGCTACTGCTGCTGCTGCTGCTGCTACTGCTGCTGCTGCTGCTACTGCTACTAATGATAATAATTCTCCTTCTACTTCTCTTCCTACTATTGCTAGCGATGCTCATCATCATCATCGTCATCATCATCGTCATCATCATCGTCATCATCATCGTCATCATCATCATCATCATCATCATCATCATCGTCGTCGTCGTCTTCGTCGTCGTCGCCCTCGTCCTCGTCCTGCTCCTCCGCCTCCACCGCATCATCAGCAGCAGCATCGTCATCAGCAACAGCAGCAGCATTATCGTCACTATCACCAATAACATCGTTATGGTCGCCATCGTCGTGATCATCATCATCAGTGTCATCATCATCATCATCATCGTCATTGTTATCGTCGTTGTTCTCCTCCTCGTCGTCGTCATCGTTATCATCGTCGTCATCGTCATTCTCATCATGAACAATTTCAACAACCGTACAACCTATCGCTCAGCTCATTTTTGCAGTGAATTCGGATGTTATATCAAATCTTTTTGATTAATAGAGTTTGCTGCTTAATGTATTCATAACTAAATAATAATGTTGATAATATTGAAAATAAATGGTTTCAATTTTATTTATCCGTTTAAGATGCAGTATTTGACCAAGTCAATTTGTCGCTAAAAGTATTCATTACACATTCAATCCAAAAAGCGTTACGAGTTGCTATTGAAACTATAATCGCATTCCGATAAAAATGGTGTCTGTATTAGGGCCTGTTTAATTTCTACGCTTCATTGCAATTCATAAAAATATTTTTAAGGGTACCGGTATATCTAGACACACTCTGTTATCCAAACAATCCTTGTGATCATAAACAAATAAACAATGAAATATAAATAAAATTAGATGATAAAAAATGGTATCTTCCTTTTTGCTGTTGCTAGTTATCAACAGAGTAGCAAAACTTTTAAATATAAATTATATTCAATTCATAGCACGCTTAAAGATTTGAAGTTTATCTAAATGTATAAGCACACACATATTTATGTTTGTTAATACAAAGCTGTAGCAGTTTTCTGATTGCGCTTGAAAAGATGTGATTGTTGTTGTTGCATTAATAGTATCATTAGTTTGTATTTCCAGATTAGGTATTCCACCATACATTTTGTTTTTAATCAGATGTCTTATAATTGGCATTGCAATATTTCAATAACGAGTAATCAACACAATTGACTTTATGTATTTTTAATTGTTTATCCATATTATCATTAACACTTGAGGGAAAAATAAGCTGTGTCATTTTTTATTTTTTATTTTACTTATGGTTCAGACAACTCTGCTTTTACTATATGCCGTAATAATTATAAGTTTCCGTTCACTTAAAGATATTGTTTTTCGTGTTGGAAAATTTAAATACGAAAAATATTTAGAGACAAGTGTGTTATGTTTGTTTGTCAATTATTTAATTGAAGTAGAAATAATACATCAGTGTACATAATTTTATTGTGTTGTTCCCTTCGTTCTTTACTTTAAAAATACAACTTAACAGCTTTGCAATCAACTGAAATAATATATAAAAAGTAAAAACAATAAACGTTTGGCTTTCTTATATCATTTCAAACGCTGTTGGAAGGAACCATTGCTTATTAGAGGTTTACAAGGTAATTTACCCAAGTACGCAAATGTAATGGTCGATTGCCCTTAGGCATGATTCTGTTTTATTACTTTAATCCGGTTGTAAAAATGCATGACCGAAGGGTCATCAGATAAGCAAAAACAGGGCCAAAATCTAATAAAATAGCGCTGTTTAGCTGACTGTACGAAAATCCGTATGTCCGAAAATTTAGAATCATGAAAACATAAATATTTTGGCTTAAAAAGGAAATGTAAGAAAATTTAGAATGTAAGAGAAAATACGGTGGTTTTATGGTGTTTAAATCGATTAGAAATAGCAAAACCTAAAGACATTATCTCAAGTGTGATTTTCAAATGATTTTATATGAATGTACACACACGGTAAAACTAGTCTATTAAAATGCAATACCTTCATTGGTTCTCATGTTTTTAATATTTATTAAACATAGGTATTTGTGAACACTTGTTGTTATATAATATTGAAATGTACACGCATACTGAACATAAAATCATTAGCATAACGGTTTGGTTTTTACTAAGATTGCAATAGTGTTTATTTTATTATTATGAATCTTATGAGGATAATTTTGAAAGTATGACACAGAGTATCCGAAGAAGATATATACATAATCACATATGTTGTTGTTGTTGTGGTTATTGTTTCAATATTTTTATGAGTATCATACATTCAATGACGAATAGCTATTAATAGCTATTAATTTGTCATACAAACACCATAATTATTATTGGATTGCGGAGATTAAACAAATCGATTCCATTGTAACTGATATAACTGATACATTTTTTGAGCGACAATTTGAAACTAAATCTAGTATTATTTAAATTTGATTATTTTAATTGCAGACTTTTTTTATTAACCCCAATTAATGTGTACGCAACGTTCCTTTTATTTAAATCGCTGAGTACGAAGCATCAAGCTATTTTTTAATTAATTGACAGTGATCTTTAATGTATGTCATAATATAAATTGAAATCAATCTTAATTAAAGCTTGAGTGGTTGGTTTGTAATAAGTTTTGTAAATGTTGCTGTAGGATATGTATGCACAATAAATACTAACGCTCTGGCATATTGTGATGGTGATATGATTATATATTGCACAATAAATATGTTCTTAGGATAATATTGAGGCTATAATTAGTTTTTGAATTAAGCTAGCTAATTTCAAATAAGATACAAACACATCCCAATCCTAAAATTATCAGTAAGTTATAGTATTGTTTGCCTCTAGGCGCATAATTAATTGAAGGCCTAGTTTATCTGTTAATCCTCGCCCCACGTGGTGTCCCAGTGGGTACACTGATATTAATACACGATGTATTGGTCCACAATTAAATCTCTTATAAAAACATGTCTCTCAGGTGACTGAAAAATGGCTGTGTAGATACAACAAATACTACTACAACGGAGACTAAGATAACACATGTTACAATTAATTTGTCTTCCTTGCGTTCTTCTTATACGACAAACACTTCTAAAACAAAAAAGCAAAAAGCCGCTACTGCTACTGCTTCGGCTACTCTTACTGCTACTGCTACTGCTGCCGCTGCCGCTGCCACTGCCACTGCCGCTGCCACTGCCGCTGCCACTGCCACTGCCACTGCCGCTGCCGCTGCCACTGCCGCTGCCACTGCCGCTGCCAGTGCTGCTGCTGCTGCTGCTGCTGCTACTGCTAGTGCTACTGCTACTGCTACTGCCACTGCTACTGCCGCTGCCACTGCCGCTGCTGCTGCTGCTACTGATAGTGCTACTGCTACTGCTGCTGCTGCTGCTACTTCTGCTGCTTCTGCTGCTGTTGCTACTGCTACTGTTACTGCTACTGATACGGCTACTGATACGGCTACTGCTACTGCTACTTCTACTGCTACTTCTACTGCTACTGCTAGTGCTACTGCTACTGCTACTGCTACTGCTACTGCTACTGCTACTGATTCTGCTACTGCTACTGCTACTGCTGCTGCTGCTGCTGCTACTGCTGCTGCTGCTGCTACTGCTACTAATGATAATAATTCTCCTTCTACTTCTCTTCCTACTATTGCTAGCGATGCTCATCATCATCATCGTCATCATCATCGTCATCATCATCGTCATCATCATCGTCATCATCATCATCATCATCATCATCATCATCGTCGTCGTCGTCTTCGTCGTCGTCGCCCTCGTCCTCGTCCTGCTCCTCCGCCTCCACCGCATCATCAGCAGCAGCATCGTCATCAGCAACAGCAGCAGCATTATCGTCACTATCACCAATAACATCGTTATGGTCGCCATCGTCGTGATCATCATCATCAGTGTCATCATCATCATCATCATCGTCATTGTTATCGTCGTTGTTCTCCTCCTCGTCGTCGTCATCGTTATCATCGTCGTCATCGTCATTCTCATCATGAACAATTTCAACAACCGTACAACCTATCGCTCAGCTCATTTTTGCAGTGAATTCGGATGTTATATCAAATCTTTTTGATTAATAGAGTTTGCTGCTTAATGTATTCATAACTAAATAATAATGTTGATAATATTGAAAATAAATGGTTTCAATTTTATTTATCCGTTTAAGATGCAGTATTTGACCAAGTCAATTTGTCGCTAAAAGTATTCATTACACATTCAATCCAAAAAGCGTTACGAGTTGCTATTGAAACTATAATCGCATTCCGATAAAAATGGTGTCTGTATTAGGGCCTGTTTAATTTCTACGCTTCATTGCAATTCATAAAAATATTTTTAAGGGTACCGGTATATCTAGACACACTCTGTTATCCAAACAATCCTTGTGATCATAAACAAATAAACAATGAAATATAAATAAAATTAGATGATAAAAAATGGTATCTTCCTTTTTGCTGTTGCTAGTTATCAACAGAGTAGCAAAACTTTTAAATATAAATTATATTCAATTCATAGCACGCTTAAAGATTTGAAGTTTATCTAAATGTATAAGCACACACATATTTATGTTTGTTAATACAAAGCTGTAGCAGTTTTCTGATTGCGCTTGAAAAGATGTGATTGTTGTTGTTGCATTAATAGTATCATTAGTTTGTATTTCCAGATTAGGTATTCCACCATACATTTTGTTTTTAATCAGATGTCTTATAATTGGCATTGCAATATTTCAATAACGAGTAATCAACACAATTGACTTTATGTATTTTTAATTGTTTATCCATATTATCATTAACACTTGAGGGAAAAATAAGCTGTGTCATTTTTTATTTTTTATTTTACTTATGGTTCAGACAACTCTGCTTTTACTATATGCCGTAATAATTATAAGTTTCCGTTCACTTAAAGATATTGTTTTTCGTGTTGGAAAATTTAAATACGAAAAATATTTAGAGACAAGTGTGTTATGTTTGTTTGTCAATTATTTAATTGAAGTAGAAATAATACATCAGTGTACATAATTTTATTGTGTTGTTCCCTTCGTTCTTTACTTTAAAAATACAACTTAACAGCTTTGCAATCAACTGAAATAATATATAAAAAGTAAAAACAATAAACGTTTGGCTTTCTTATATCATTTCAAACGCTGTTGGAAGGAACCATTGCTTATTAGAGGTTTACAAGGTAATTTACCCAAGTACGCAAATGTAATGGTCGATTGCCCTTAGGCATGATTCTGTTTTATTACTTTAATCCGGTTGTAAAAATGCATGACCGAAGGGTCATCAGATAAGCAAAAACAGGGCCAAAATCTAATAAAATAGCGCTGTTTAGCTGACTGTACGAAAATCCGTATGTCCGAAAATTTAGAATCATGAAAACATAAATATTTTGGCTTAAAAAGGAAATGTAAGAAAATTTAGAATGTAAGAGAAAATACGGTGGTTTTATGGTGTTTAAATCGATTAGAAATAGCAAAACCTAAAGACATTATCTCAAGTGTGATTTTCAAATGATTTTATATGAATGTACACACACGGTAAAACTAGTCTATTAAAATGCAATACCTTCATTGGTTCTCATGTTTTTAATATTTATTAAACATAGGTATTTGTGAACACTTGTTGTTATATAATATTGAAATGTACACGCATACTGAACATAAAATCATTAGCATAACGGTTTGGTTTTTACTAAGATTGCAATAGTGTTTATTTTATTATTATGAATCTTATGAGGATAATTTTGAAAGTATGACACAGAGTATCCGAAGAAGATATATACATAATCACATATGTTGTTGTTGTTGTGGTTATTGTTTCAATATTTTTATGAGTATCATACATTCAATGACGAATAGCTATTAATAGCTATTAATTTGTCATACAAACACCATAATTATTATTGGATTGCGGAGATTAAACAAATCGATTCCATTGTAACTGATATAACTGATACATTTTTTGAGCGACAATTTGAAACTAAATCTAGTATTATTTAAATTTGATTATTTTAATTGCAGACTTTTTTTATTAACCCCAATTAATGTGTACGCAACGTTCCTTTTATTTAAATCGCTGAGTACGAAGCATCAAGCTATTTTTTAATTAATTGACAGTGATCTTTAATGTATGTCATAATATAAATTGAAATCAATCTTAATTAAAGCTTGAGTGGTTGGTTTGTAATAAGTTTTGTAAATGTTGCTGTAGGATATGTATGCACAATAAATACTAACGCTCTGGCATATTGTGATGGTGATATGATTATATATTGCACAATAAATATGTTCTTAGGATAATATTGAGGCTATAATTAGTTTTTGAATTAAGCTAGCTAATTTCAAATAAGATACAAACACATCCCAATCCTAAAATTATCAGTAAGTTATAGTATTGTTTGCCTCTAGGCGCATAATTAATTGAAGGCCTAGTTTATCTGTTAATCCTCGCCCCACGTGGTGTCCCAGTGGGTACACTGATATTAATACACGATGTATTGGTCCACAATTAAATCTCTTATAAAAACATGTCTCTCAGGTGACTGAAAAATGGCTGTGTAGATACAACAAATACTACTACAACGGAGACTAAGATAACACATGTTACAATTAATTTGTCTTCCTTGCGTTCTTCTTATACGACAAACACTTCTAAAACAAAAAAGCAAAAAGCCGCTACTGCTACTGCTTCGGCTACTCTTACTGCTACTGCTACTGTTACTGCTACTGCTGCCGCTGCCACTGCCGCTGCCACTGCCGCTGCCGCTGCCACTGCCACTGCCACTGCCGCTGCCGCTGCCACTGCCGCTGCCACTGCCGCTGCCAGTGCTGCTGCTGCTGCTGCTGCTACTGCTAGTGCTACTGCTACTGCCACTGCCGCTGCTGCTGCTGCTACTGATAGTGCTACTGCTACTGCTGCTGCTGCTGCTACTTCTGCTGCTTCTGCTGCTGTTGCTACTGCTACTGTTACTGCTACTGATACGGCTACTGATACGGCTACTGCTACTGCTACTTCTACTGCTACTTCTACTGCTACTGCTAGTGCTACTGCTACTGCTACTGCTACTGATACTGATTCTGCTACTGCTACTGCTACTGCTGCTGCTACTGCTGCTGCTGCTGCTACTGCTACTAATGATAATAATTCTCCTTCTACTTCTCTTTCTACTATTGCTAGCGATGCTTCATAATTTATTTTTAAATGTATCATTTTGTTAAAACAGGAAAGAACTGTTATATATATTTTCTTAAAGGTGTAAAGAATCTAAACTTTTCTGCGATTAAAGTTTAATTTAACTGGATTAGTATAGGCCACATAACAGACGCTATTGTACTGATTTGTACTAAACAACATTTTGTCATAATCAACAGTTTTAACATGCCGCAGTTTCCTTGGAAGTTAACCTTTGATTGGAGTTATGTATAAAACATTAACAAGGTATTTGTTGACAGTTTGTCCTGTCACAATTATATATTAGTTGAGCCAAACGTGTGATAAAGATCCCTTTTGGGGTGGCGATAAATACTATTTATATTGTTACAATTAATTTGTCTACTTTGCCTGCTTCTTCTTTATATATTTTTCTTGCTAATCGTTTAGTTTTAGTTAAGTAGGTATATCAATTTACATTTTTTGATAGATATTTATTTGGATAGTAATAGTATGTTTTATTTGACTTGACATCATTGAACCGGTTTATTCATTGATAAGATCGGGATCTCCACAGGTGTTTAATCTCGATTGTTAGGTGGGGAGAAGGGTCCGAATGATAATGTTGTCGTCGGCTTACGAATCACATTTCACAAGTTTTAGACAAATATGCATACGTTATAAACCTAATTTAAGTATTACATAGATAATAACTTATCTTTATTTTGATGAACTACGTTTAAGGTATAAAACTATAATTATCTATGTGTTGTGTGCCGCATACATACCATCTTGCTTTTTTAAATTTGATCACAACGGTCCGAAGTCATAAACATTCATTATGCATGGTTGCTAAAGCACAGTGTATACTAACTAACCTATGTTTATTGTTGTTTGCTAGGGTTATTATTTTTTTATTTATTTTTTTTATTTGGGGGGGGGGGGGAGGGCTTTTATAGAAGATTTCAACTAGTCCTTCAATTAACGAAAAAAATATTGGTATAGGAAATATAAAAGAGTAATAGACAGCTTCATTCATGCTGTTCTATTATGGTGTTTTAACGCATATAATTATGTATGGTTGATGAAGCACATTGTATGCTACCGATGTTTATTGTTGTTTGATGATGATGTTAAGTTGGTGTTGCTGTTGTTGTTAATGATGATGATGATGAGTAGGAGAAAGAAGAAGAAGAAGAAGAAGAAGATGATGATGATGATGGTGGTGGTAGTAGTGACGACGACGACGATGATGATGATTTTGATAATGATAATGAGATTTGAATTAAATTAATGCGCAAAGATTTTTCTTTTTAGCGGCCAAGTGCAGATATCTGCGCTCGGCCGCTGTAAGGGTTATGTAATATTTGCAATCTACATAGGAGTCAATAGCAGATACCAAGCACCATATGCTTATGAGAAACAAAAGCAAAATATTGGCAATCGCTGAAATCTCGAATATGACTTAATCATTTTATTAAATGAAAACCGGTAACTATTTTAAACGGTTATTATATTGCAACAACTTAGCGTTGTTTATCCAAAAGACCATTGTTATAATTACAGGGACGTCAATAGGCCAAACTATTCAGGAAATATGATTTGAGTCGTCAAGGATAGATTTTGAGATCAATGTACGTCCGATGAGATTTAAAGGGAGTTGGAGGCGTAGGGACAGATTCGTTCGAGTACGCGATCATTTGAGAACAAATAATGTTGAAGCTTTATCGGAATTCCGGAAATTTGCGATCGGTACCGATTTTTCCAGGTTCTTTTTTATTGATTCTGATAAGTTAGCGGCCGGCACGGACATGAATATTAACTGACGAAAACCTCTTCGCTACTTTCCGAAAATCTTCGACATGTTGCAAATATCCGTAATATTCCGCATTGTACTCACCAGCAATTGCAACTAGAAAGACTACAATAAATCAATTAGCTACGGCTCGGGCGGGGATTTACCTTTTATCCCTGTAAGGGACCTAATGCCACAGACTACCGGCTATTTTTTCCGGAATTCGAACTTGATACACTTGATATCCCTGAATTAAATATTTATATCCGCAATTTTGATCTCTAGAGTGCTGACTGTTAGTATTGTATTTGACTGGAATGACTGTCGATTATGTGTTTTTAAGATTAAAACAAGCTTACGAAGAACTTTGTGTTTGCTTTTTTGTACGCTTTCTTTTTAAAAATGTATTGTCCGCCACGGACGCAACAATTGACCAAATGTACCAGATTGTGGTCTCTTTAAAGTGCTATGTTTTTACTGCCGTGATATCTTTAACAAACTACACATTAGTGATCGTGGACGTTTTATACTCTTATTGAATTTGTTTCCCCAAAATATGCTCTTCTATTAGTAGATTTTTAGGTGACGATGTTCTAATTATAGATCTTACACGGCCAAGAAACACTAGATAGGTCTTTGCAAAGAGAGCTGTTGGATATCGTGAATGCGTTCAATGTGGCCTGTTTATTTCAGAAAGCTATGTGCAATGTTTTATGGAGATTTCTATTAAATTGCCAATTGCAAAATTTGATTTAATTCATTCGGACCTACAAGCGGGAAACTTCTTCATTAAAATTCAATGGGCTTTTAAGAAGTTCGTTGAAAGGCCAAATTTGACGTTAAACAGCAACGCCGAAAAAATTGCTACTCAGTCTTATTTATCACTTTTTTTGTAAGATTTACCAGTAGACGTTCTTCAGTGAAATTAAGCAAACACACAGTGCCGACAAATATGGAAGGGTATTTAGGTAAAAATTACATCCTTCTTTGTGACTGTGTCATGATTCTTGATGGTACTTTCAATTAGTATGTAGACACCTTTTCATGCTTGATGAAACTTACATCTTGCCTGATGTCCAATGTCTATTTACATTCTGCTTAATGGTATCATGCATGTGTACAGATGCAACATTCTTGTTCGTTAATTGCATGCTGCATATGTGTATGTTGGTTTGTGCAGAGAGACTTGTGCAATAGGCGCAGTGCATAATGGAATCAAATATTAATGCGTTTAATAAATTAACGCGATGGTAAGATGTGAGTTTCACCCAAGCACAAAGCAACATACTATCATGCATGATACAATGATGTCAATTGACAGTCATTCCGAAATGCTACGGAGGACTACGGAAATTTACGGCGTATAACGGAAATTTTATGTTATAGGAGAAGTTGCGCACCTTTGTAAGATATTTGCTACTGAACCGAAATTAACCGCGTGTTTGTAGACTTAACTTTTGTTTGGTTAATGACTAACCATAATTTTTGTACAGTAATTTACCTTCAATAACCAAAGAAAGTCTATGGATATATTTCAATATATGCTACTAATGCATGTATGCAGAGCTCCAGATAAGAGGCTTTAAGTCGTAAAAAATTGAATTAAATTTAGTAAAAAAGTAGACTTAAATTCTGTGCGTACGGTTACACATTGGAAAAATAAAATAAGAATTCAAAATTTGTGATCATGCGTTAAACTCAATATCAATGCATATAATGTAAACATTTTATCAATGAGTTCACACTCGTCTAGGCCCTCATTACAATTATGAAATCAACAGCACTTTAACGTTATTATGAATAACAGACCATCTTTACAACAGTCGAAAAGCCGAACGTTTTCCATTATCTGGTCCTTTTATCGCAAAAAGTCTGCTGTAACCCGGCAATTGTCATGAACTCTTCTTAGACTATAAACCTTAATGCGGATGTGCCAAAAATTATATTTACCTGAAAAAAAAGAATTAAAAATAGACTTTAAGGCTGGATTATTATAGAGTGTAAACCAAGATTTTGCTGAAAAAGTTATCTGGAACTTTGCATGTATGTTGAGAGGAAATCGATTACATAATTTCAAATTTACTAGAGTACTTTTATATTGCACCACATAAAATGCTATAAAACTATAATATTGAAGTGCACATATAAACTTTATTATAGATGGGTAGGTATTTCGTGTCAATCTCTTTCACATATGAAAGAGCTGTTGGTCATGCTGCTTTAAGTACATATAGATGCATAATACAATTTAGATTAAGCAAAATAAAACACTAGGTATTTGCCAAGAGTCAAATATATACGAGCAGTAAGAGCGTAATTGTGCACAGCGAGACTTACTCATGTAGAATTGAAACTCTTATTGCTTTCTTTCGAAATAATTTCATGTGTCCGATCTAATATGCAATATGCCCGGTGTTTTTTTTTGCGGATTAATGTTCCGTTTTAGATCCATAATTAACGAATGCCTCAATATTTTCAAAAATTAACACCGGAATAATGTTCACCGACATTTTTTCATACAGATTGGATATAAATATTATAGAGTTTAACAAAAAATACATTAAGCCCTGTTCTCCCGGCACACGTGCTGGACACACAGGTGGTTAGCGTGTGGCTATGATAATAATTAGTGAAAACATCTTTTTGAATGATAAATAATCATATTAAAACGAAAAATCAAATTTTCTATAAAAAAAAATCACTATCGTTTTATATATAACAAGGTATCCAACTCGAAATCATCCGAAAACGGGGTGCATCGTTTTGAGCAGCCATTACTAAATTAATTTTGCAGCGATTTTCATGACCCGGTCTTATTCAACGCAGAAATGAATTTCCTTTTAGGAAATGTATATATATTGTTATATTTCTTGTTTTCGGATGATTTCGAGTTGGATACCTTGTTGAATATATATTTAACTTATTTTTTTTAAGAAAAGTTGATTTTTCGTTATAATATGATTACTTATCATTCCAAAATATGTTTTCACTAATTAGTATTATAGCCACACGCTAACCACCTGTAGCTGGACACTTTTAAAAAACACTATACAAATTCAAGTACTTATGCACTTAATTGATTGTAAACAATGACGGTTGAAATCCGTGCGTGGAAATTTTTCTGGTAACCAAGAGCGACGTCAACGTTCATGACAAACCTGTTTATATGAGATTTATTTATTGATTTTTTCCAACTTGATTGAAAATTATGTTTTATGATATTTTAATACATGTAGATGGAGTAGTTGTTTTCTCAACGAGGAGTACAATAGTTGTACAGTACTAGACACGAGTACTTGTAACTTTCAGGTTTCTCTTTATACCACAGACATTATATAGTCATAAAATGATAAATATGTGTTTATAGAAATTGTAATTATAGCATGGTAAACAGACTAGAGAAATCTGAAAGTTTCACGCACAGGTCTGTGGCAATGGGGGTTTGGGCTACTTTATAAATATGAGGTCGATGTGCAATGCACATCGGTAGATTACATCTACTGTAATTATTTGGACTAGGGAAGGGCCACAATTCCAACACATCAGCCCCGTTATGTCCTGAATTAAATACATGTATAATTTCTTGAGTGCCAATTGCATCTTACAAATATCAAAAACATTCACGGCAGTCAATTCATTGTGTAAACCTACTGGTCTTCATGGCAATAATGAACGTATTTAGTTTAATGGAGATTATATAACGAAGGGAACTAATTCAGCTTATTCAGTTTACTAGTCAAAATGATTCGGATGTTTTCGCTTTTTTTTTCCGAAAAGTAATTTATTCAACATACGGAAAATAAACGCGCGCCACCTGTTGTCATAATTTAGTAACTTGCATTCTGCTTACTGCCTGTTGCTAGCTGCCGTTGTTAATGACGCTTAGTGGCAAAACCGATTATGACTGGTTTCAGGAATAATGAACACACAAACATTGGATAGTCACCAAGCATGTTGAAACAATCATCAAGTATAACCGATAGAGAACAAGTATGTTGGAACTGTCATGAAGCATGTTAGAATAAACATCACGCATAATGTAAATATTCATCATGAATGATGTAATGTTGCAGCAATCATCAAGTATAAACGAATAGACAACAAGCATGTTGGAATTGTCATAAAGCAAATTAGAATAAGCATCAGTCATAATGTAAATATTCACCACGAATGATGTTACTTTTACCTAAATATCCTTCCATAGACATGTGTTGTTACTAAAATAGACATAGAGATTTGAGCATTGGGAGTGACCTAATCATACTGTGCTTTAGCAGTATTACGGAATACCGTTAGTGCCATCGTGGTTACACATTAAAATCCAGAGGGCGAGAACGCGAGAACGCGATAGTACGATGGCGACAATGTGACAATACGATGATGACAGGGTGACAATACGATGGCGACAATGCGATAGTACGATGGCGACAATGCGAGAACGCGATAATACGATGACGACAATCAGACAGTGCGATGACGACAGTGCGACAATACGATGGCGACAGTGAGATAGTACAATGGCGACAATACTACAGTTCGATAGTGCGATAATACGATGACGACAGTGCGAAAATACGATGACGACAGTGCGACAATACGATGGCGATAGCCGACAGTGCGATAGTACGATGGTGCCAATGCGATAACGCGATAGTATGATGGCGGCAATTCGAAAATGCGATGGCGACAGTGCGACAATACGATGGCGACAATGCGATAGAACGATGGCGACATTGCGATGATACCACGGCGAAAGTACGATATGACTATCGCATTGTCGCCCCGTACTATCGTCCTGCCGCCATTGTATTGTCGCACTGTCGCATTGTCGTCATCGTACTAGCGCGTTTTCGCAATCGTACGAACGCATTGCCGCCATCGTATTGTCGCACTGTCGTCATCGTACTTTCGCGTTCTCGCATTCTCGCCCTCTGGATTTTAATGAGTAACCACGGTGGCCCTAACGGTATTTTGTACAGTAAAGTGCGTAAAATCTGGAATAACAATTTATATGCCGAAAACAGATGTTGAAAACCCGACTTTGTTTTATAAGTAGTATTCTAAATATACAATGAGTTTTCCGAGCATTAAATAAACATATTAAAATAAAATTTATGTTCGTATCGGTTGAAGTTCTTGTTAATAGTAGAAGCAAAGAACACAATAAAACGCTAATTGGGCTTACTAATTTGAGGCAAGAAAAAACACATCGCGCTATTATATATAACATATAACGCGCATCCGCAAAGTTCGAGCGCCCGTCTCGGTGCCGTCGTTTCCGGTGAAAGTTTCGCACAGAAGCTACCGAGTTTGGATATGAGACCACGAATCATGGCTTGACTTGATATATCAGTCAGCGTAGAACCTGACCAGACTGCGCGGTTGGACAAGCTAGGATGGACCAACTTTGGCCGCATATGACATAAGACCCATTTTCGCATGACGCGGGTCATCTTACCTTTATAATGTGTATATAGCTTTGAATGGAATTTGCACATAGTTTTTGGCATGGACTTATTGTTATGTTAATGTGTTGCACGCTTTCAAAAGCAGAGGGCATATATAAGATCAATTATACTACGGAGTTCATTTTCTGTTGCAAAATGAAATGCAATAAAGATTGTTACTCAACTCAGTACAGTATGACAGCGTTGTCTGTCTGCGATGCATTTATACTGGTTCTAAGCTGGCATACTCACCAATTGGACTCAACCATCTGCTCGAACAAGAAATGATAAGTTCTACTAGCATAAACCTTTAATTGTAACTCATTTTAAAAATATTCATGTTATTTATATTATTCAATTTTTTATTCAAAATTATAATTATTATTTCCTTTATTGTTGTTTTTCGCATTAAGAAACTTATTCGGTTTACAAAACTGAAAAATCCCATTGGAAAAAAATCCCATGGGATTTAAAAATCCCATGGGATTTAAAATCCCATGGGATAAAAAATCCCATGGGATTTAAAAATCCCATGGGATTTTTTTTTTTTTTAAACACGACTAAACGCATTAAAATATCGTAGTTGTTCATCATTTCATAAAATATGATGTTTCTGAAAGTTTCATGAATAAATCTCTCAAAATAAGAAAAAATCCCATGGGATTTTTTTTCTCCCATTTAAAAATGGGATTTTTTTATTACTATATATTTATATATATAATTGGCATAAAACCAATATACAGTCCTTTAATAACGTTAAAATACTTGCAAACGCAAATAAAACACGTTTTTTAAAATGTTCAAAATCCCATGGGATTTTTCTCCCATTTGCAAATTATGGGAGAAAAAAAATCCCATGGGAGAAAAAATCCCATGGGAAAATCGAAAATCCCATGGGAAAATGCAAAAATCCCATGGGAACCCCAACTTTGGTTATAAATTTCATAGTGAAGAAAACGCGTTTTGTGAGTGAAAATAACCAATTATTAATCAACGATAAGACTTTTATCGCATACTATGTCTCAAAGTAGCAAATCTTTAAGAAAAAGGGTACTTAAGTTTGCGAAATTTCGGTTTCGCAAAGTTTTTCCGGTGGCCGTTAGATGATGAAATAACGTCTAATCAGGGCGTTTTTTTTCCATTGAACATGCGATTTACGCCTGACGTGATGTTCATGTATTTATACAACACAAAATACACCCAAACTTTCCAAACGACGTTCTACATGTCTGCATAATTTTCGCGCGCTTTTTATGAAACAAAGGATATTTTAGCACTGTTTATTTGACGCTAGAATTTGCCAAAGGTCGCGTTAGCATTAAAATTCGGAAGTGTGTTTCGGATTACAAATTTAATAATGATAATCGAACGAAACATTAACAGTTGCGCGTAATTAATTCTACGCTACGCATACATCTATGTACATATAGGTGGATATCTTTTCACTCGATCTGCCACGTACGTATGCGGCGGATTTACTCCGCAAAAGTACGCGAGGTTTATACAGACTCGGCGTCGTTGCGCGGATTGATGCCGAGTGCCACGGCGATACGCCACGTGAACACACGATTCGGCTGCCTAATAATCTGGCCGTGGCGTAGCCGCAGATTATGTTTGTGCCGCGTTGGCTGTACTGTAACATAATTACAATTAACTGTGATATTTTGCTCGAAATTTGTATAAAAACTCTTCAATGTCACAATAAAAATAGTCTACTTTCATTTTAGATATTACACTTCATGTATTTCAAACATGCAATTTGATTGGTTGATTCTCCACTGCATGAAACAACTAACCAATCACGTTGCGTGTTACATTACTTAACAACTTGCATGTACACATGCTTGAAGATTGTAGATAAATTAAACAAAATAAGATTTACGGTGTTTTTACACATATCGTCGCTGTCGTTCTCAAACCTCGTAGCTAAAAAATGGCAACTTTTCAGGAGAGAGAAAAAAACGTTAGATTTTTTTATAACAATGTTTTAGAAATTGAAATTCTGCAAAAATATCAAACTAATGAAGCTGCAAAATATGTAAGGTTATTTTACATATACTTCTTCATAGTACTTGTAATGCCTTATATATTATCAATAGTGCCTTTTCCAGTTTTATTTCTTTTTACTAACACTATTTTGGAAAATATAAAGAAGACTTGACTGCTTTGTCACATAAATTAATTGGTTAGTTACATACAATGATGTTTTAAGTATATGTGGGGGTTGTATGTATACTATTCAATTGCGGCGTGTTCTGAGACTTCTGGTACTATTTCGGCAAGCGTCATAATAAGAAAACTGATTTAAAATGACGTCGCGTAACTTGCGTTTAAATTTGTTTAGATTGCCTAATGTTTTCTGTAATTTTACTGTTTAGCGTATTTAAGAAATATAAAAATCGGCACAGATTGGCCATGGAAGGAATTGTTTATCAAACAAATATTTGATTTTGACCTTTTAATTTCAATGAGCTGACTTGTTACTCCCCTTTCAACTCTTTACCACTAAGATACTTATTTTGAAACATTTGTATTCCCTTAGAAAGTTGAATTTAATTAAAGACCTTTCTTACTATATGTAAATTTGAAAGGCTTCATTTCCAATCCTTAGATACTGATGAGGAGCAAACAGCATAAAACCTGAACAGACTGCGAGTTACTCGCAGGCTGTTCTGATTTTTTGCTGTTTGCATATAGCCATTTTCACTTTGCTTCTGAGTGGGAAAGGTTTAACGAATTTGGCAACGGCTACTTTATAGACACAAACAAGACTTCAACACATGTTGATACCGATTTTAGCTTGATGCTATTAATACTATTTGGATTTAACTTGTCTGTTAGTAAGTTAAGTGTTATTGTTTTAATAATCTTTACTTTTTATGGTTAAGTGTACAAAATAAGTACGCAAAAAACAACAAACGAAAACGAAAGTAAACTTGGCTACCATGACCTTTCGAAGTTCCTGTGATATTTTGTTTACAGTTTAATTTAACAAACTAAGTTTGTCAATGAGTTGAATCAGAAATTAAATCTGGTATTGTGGCATTTTTTAGATATTTAATTCCCAAATTTGTCTAAAATAAAATAACATTTCCTATCTGGAAAGTCTAGTACAATCATTGTCTATGACTTCATTAGTCACTAATGCAGCCACAGACAATGATTGTACGAGAATTGAGTGAAATGTGATATTAATTTTGATGTTGCCAATAGATAAAGTATAATGAATTTAATTTGCTGAACTTCATGACTATTGATTACATCTTTTTTTTTGTTCAAGCACAAAATAACATCAGACAGGCCAGCTGGGAGATTAAAAGCCAGACCGGGTCTCTGTGCAGAAGATCACGAAGATGATAAGGAATACATGACCTTCTTGAGAAGAAGTTTGATAAGTTATTAAAACCACACCACCGGCAAAAACAACTATTCCTGTCTATTCCAATTGCAGATGTAACAAACCAAGTTGCCAACCAATATGGGACTAGTAAAAGCTCATTCTACAGCTAGTTGCTGTACCAAATTAACAATCACGAGCAGTCTTTGATATTGTGCAATGACAATAATAGATTTTAGAGTAACTATAGCACTCATGTTGATATAATATGTTAAAATGTAGAAGACATTTTACCTATACTCACTTTATTATGCACTTTTATTTTATACTTTCCGGTGGTTTATAGAGAAATATCAGTGAATTAAAACTGATAATTTCACTGTTTCAAACAATGAAAATTATCAGTGAAAATTATCGATAATTTTCACTGTTTATGTTAAATGACGTCATTTTTTGGACGAAATGACGTCATTTTCCCAACGTAATTCTTTAGTTAAACTCTTTAACAATGTATATAAACTGTGAAATAAAGCATAAAATAAAAAGAAAATTTGTTGGGTTCGGTGGATTATCGATTTTAATTCACTCGTGATCATATAAAATGTATATTTTCACTCGTGGCTGCGCCACTCGTGAAAATATTATTTTCCATGATCACTCGTGAATTAAAATCGATAATCCACCGAATCCAACAAATATCCTCTATTTAATCATTTATATTTCATTCCACAAAAGTGGCTTTAAATAAGTGCACGCATTTATTTATTTAAAAATTGTTAACATGTTAACCACAAAGTTTTAATCATTGTCATGTTACTAACTCTGTTTTATTTATGATTTCTTAAAGTGATATTATGAGCATTTTTCACTATTGATTTGAGCTGAAAAGAATTAACAGGTCAAAAGAGTTAGTTATAATGTGGTAACTGATCAATTATCTGCAACTCATCTTGCTACCAGTTGTTTATAAAAATATA